>NC_037593.1:9478234-9715734 GCF_003073045.1 Pomacea canaliculata
AAAGTCACTTTTAGTTAAGCTCACAAGACGTGTACTAGATCTTACTGACATAATTTAAGTAGCAATGGATTTTATACACTTAAGGGACATGATGTACAAACTATCACAACTAATACTACAAAAGGAAAGTGATGCAATGATCGAAGAGAGACGTACGTGTAAACAAGGGATCGATGCGTGAGGTTGCTGCAGCAAACAGCATATACCGTTTTAAACCGTTCTTTTTAATAGAAAAATTACACTTTAATACAGCGATATAAGTACAGTAAATTAATACTTGTAAACAAAGAACATGTTTGCTGCCATTATCAAGTGTTATACAACTGTACATAATATATTGTGTTATAAAATAAAATTAATAATATATATTAAGGCAACACACACGAACATCACCACAAACATGAACAATGCGTTGTGGGCGACAGGCATTTTTCAATTAATGGGACTGTTATTTGCTTATTAGAACGGGACAGCCACAAAGGAATACGATTTTTAAAAATGCAACAAAATATATAATTAAAAAAAAATTAAGCCTGGATAGTGCAAAAATGTTCGTTGTCCGATTGCACAGCGTGATTTGTATACGAACTTGTATACACGTCCGTGGTGTGGTCATTTGATTGATTAAAAAAATTATCTGGTAAATTGCCAGGAAATTAATTTGACTGTATAGTGCAAATATTTAGAAATAATTTATAACCATTTATTTCAATGAATATTTGTTTAAAAATACACACAATCTTAGGATATTTGATAGATTATTCACTGTCATGAAGGAAATTTCAGAATTTTATTCACCACGTGCAATTCCACTTTTACACTTAACCAGACTAAACCGGTTTCAAGGAGATACAGGCGACCAACCACAGAGGCTATGGCAGACCCTCGTAAGTTAAAATCAAATGAGGTTTAAGTGTGCCGCAAAGGCATTGAATGAACATTTAGCATTGAAACTTTTTAGCATATGTTTATGAAGCTTTTTATATGAATCAGACTTTTTACTGTGTAATTGTAACAATATTTGACGTCTCAGCATGTCCGCCATCTTGGACCGGTTTTCCAATTCACAGTGGTTAGATTTTGTGGACTTATGTAAATTTAGGAACAAGTAAGTCCGATTCTGCCGTTGATTATTTTTAAGACATGGTAAGTCATAGCGGCTTTAGATATAAATATTTTTGTATGAATATTTAAAACGGCCGCCGATCAATGTAATCAGTTTACGTGAATCAATAATGATTTTCACAGCCATGGAACAACCGCAGTACAGACAGAAAGAAAAATTTACGATTATTGATTCAAATAGAGAAAACAGTTTCATCGCTCCCAGAGCAAAACTAAAAACCGTTTGCTGTCCCTGTCCTATTTGGCCAGAGTATAGACACTATGTTACTGCAGTCTACCAGTAACATTGTACTGGTGCTTGATTAATGAATTAAGGTTGGCTGCCCAGAGTTCATTTCTCGTCTCGGGCACGCTGCTCTTCCTCTGAACGTGGCATCTGTTTACAGGGCTGGCCGCCTTGCCATAATATAGCCTCAGTTGCTGGCACGGCGTAAAACACCAATCTCCCCCCCCCCCCTTGATTAATGAATTTGTAAGGTTCATTCATGCGACACCTCAGTTCTAAAAACTCGTTCTTAAATTCTCTTTGAGTCTAAGTGTGCTATAAATATTAAATCTGTTTTGCGGGATTTTTCCATCTTTTTTTTAATACCTATCAGAAATAATTTTACTGCTTAATTTTGAATACAAAAATATTGTGCGTAAACTTATTTAGTGACTCAATATATACCTTTCACAAATGTATATGCCCTTTACAGACAGCAAATATGAGCACAAACATATTACAGGAAGTATGTAGATTTTTCCTCTAGTAAGCATTCTTAAAAAAAAACTACCACCATTGTATTATTAGAAATTCTTTTATATGGTGTTTTATTTATTAATTTCCAGAATATGGTTACTCGGGTCAGACAGGCGCTACTCAAGGAGGGTAAGTTGTTAATCTGTGTAACTGGATGCTAAATTTAAATAAAAAACATAAGAAATTATGTCTGCTTTGAAGTCTTATTACAACTGTAAGTTCTTTTTTTTTTAGCAGAGGATGCTTAGCCTAAACCGCAGTGGCTGAACTATTACGTGATTTATGTGGTACTGATAGTGACGATAAAGATATAGGAATGAGGTGCTTGAACAGAAGCATCGAGTATGATCCCAGTCAACAGGTTAAAGTGAAGCTGAGCTTATTACGCTAAAAAGACATAACAGGAATTTCAAGTTCAGCACCTATTTTATGCAAAAGTCGCCTTGCATCAGGTGAAAACTTACTCTTTTCCCTAGATGTCATATTTGGACAATATAGATCACAGCATAAGTACAGCTATGACCAGCTTCTGATGCCAAGCGCCAAAATACACTTGTGTGATTTAAAACAATTCTGGGTGGGAAATCTGGTCATGAAATAAGCCACACCATTTGACAAATAAACTTTTTTCATTGTAATTAAAAATGCAGTAACAAGAGAGTATCACATTTAGGAAAGTAAAAAAATTTCACAAAACTAAGTTGAAGTACCTACATAATCATTTGTTCTACAGGTACAGTTATGGAGGGTATGGTGGTGCTGATGCCAGTTCCTATGCCCAATCGTATGGTCAGCAACCACCTGCAGTGGTTAGTGGTCGTCCTCCCCCCCCCCCCTTTTTTTTTTTTAACCAAATAGAGCATAGTATGGTTTTGATTATGACTGTGTAGACTTGCATGTTTGTTTCATTGGTTTTGCTTTTTTCAGGGTGTCTGCTTTTCCTGGAATTGATTTCCGCTAACTCTGCCCACTCTCACACCCCCTATTTCTCTCACTCTTGTCAGTTGTCATTCCCTTTCTCTCTCTATGCTGTCCCTGTTTTCTCTCTGGCAAATTTCAAAATTAAAATTTGCTTAGACATGTTGAAATTTTTTCCATGCAGTATATTTTTTCATTCAGAGCCATAACAGAAAATAAATGCAAGAAATTGAACATTCTTCTGAGTAACATATATATAAACTACATATAACCTATAATGTTTCTGTTAAAAAAAAAATCTTGCCAAATTTGATGAGAATCGGAGAAACTACTTTTCAACCTGGTCATATGCACTGCAAAACTGCCTTATTTTGCTTTATTTATAAGATGTGTTGGCTTTATCGTGTTGCAGAATTCCTACGATCAGCAAGGAGCGTATAATTATGACCAGAGTTCATATGCCCAACCAGGAGCTGCTCCAGCACATGCACCTCCACAGTATGGACAGCAGTCATATGGTAAGGTTTCATGTAACTGTATCAGTGCACATGGTCTTAAATGCAAACCTGAATGGTTGAATTGATATCTCCAAAAGATATAGGTGATATAAAATAACCTTTAAGTTTAACCATTCAAAAGCCATCCGTTAAATATCCAGTAAAAAATTGCACAGTTTGCACCTGCGATCAAGCATCACAAGCATTGTACTTTAAGCTATTACACCAATCAAACATTGCCAGCAATCAACACCAAAAAGAATGAGCAACATTTTGGATTGTTTGGATGCGTTTTTCCAGAACCGGAGGAAACTCAACTATTTGATATTTTCACCTGAAACCAGTTGTAGTAATGATCTCAAAACAGTTCAGTGTTCTTATTTTGAGAAGGTTAATGCCATCAGCATAGATGCAGTCACCACAGCTGAGTAACACTACCAGTGTATCCATTTCAGGCCTCTCTTCTTCTTTGACTGTTTTTTGACTTGCAGTCATGATTTGTAGTAGCATAAATGTTAATGATGATGGTGGCAGCAACAAATATAATTTTTGGCACACCCGTGACAGCCATGAGGTTTGCATCGAGACAATGGCAGTGGAGAAAATAAATGAAGCAGGAGGCAAGAATGTAGACAATAGATCAGAGGATGAAGTCCATGCATGTTGACTAACATAGATCTAAAATCAAGGCAATAGAGGTGGGTAAGGTCCATAGAGCAAAAGCTTTTGACAGCTGCATCTCTTGTTCCTAATCACCCCCAGTTGAGCATATGGCTGCAATACACCTGCATGGAAGTGGAGAATTATTCCAACGAAAAACTGTTAAGATGGCATTAGATGATGAAGACAGTGATTGGGCACCTTCTCAAAAAAACAGTTTCACAGAACTATGCGAGGAGAACACAACCAAAAGAACAGATCAACAATATTCAGCAGACATCAAACACAACAACAACAAAAATCTTATGGCACTTCAAGAAGAAAAGGTAAATGGAACAGGGAGAGCTAGTCCCCACAAGCCGTTCAGGTGAAGAGATATCACTGTCATTCTGCATCAGTGATTTAGCCAGTTCCATGAACAGAGCATTTGCAAGAAGATTGAAAGTAGTCACAGGTTGTTGGCAGTCTGAGATGCAGTTGCCGTAAACTGTATATGTGACATTACTTATTTTAGTTTTTACTCTTTTCAGACTATAGCCAGACACCAGCTCAGTCAAGTTATGGTCAAAGTGCTCCTGCAGGAGGAGGCTATGGACAGCAGGGGACTGTCGGTGGCTATAACCAGTCTGCAGGCTCAACTTATGGCCACAGTGGCAGTGCCAGTAGTGGCAGCAATTATGACCAAGGTAAGTTGATAGGGAAAATGCACACATGCATAGTGTGTGTGGATACAACCCTGAAAATAAGTTATAGTTTGGCAGTATGATAGTGTGCATGTGACAAGATGAACCAGGTAACAAATAGTACAGTTCAGAGTATTTGTTATTACAATAAACTCGCAAATGTTCAAGAATGTATTGATTTCAACATGAAGCTGAAGCTGTCATTTATGTTTTTTGCCTTTCACTGACTTGCAGGCAAAATTTTCTTTTTCATTTTAAATGTTTATGGTATAGTCATACCTTGTTATCTCAGCACATATGTTCTAACAAACTATTGAGGTAGAAAGGGATATTCAGTCACGACATCTGCAGCAGTTTGTTCATTTGTGTAAACATGGGTTCTTGTGAGGGAGAGGAGATTTTAAGGCACAGATTGCAGATTTTTCCCTGGTTTATTTAGACATTGAGTCAGTGCGCACTTGCCTAATTTTATCTCCATTATTCATCTCACACTCTGAAACCACATCCTGTAATCATGAAAAATATTTTTTCATCATGTTTGTTAGAGTGCTGGCAAGATGACAAGGGAAGAATGTGTTTATAACATTCGAAGTTCAGAATTTGTTTTTATTTCACAGTGCATTCATGGTCAAAATTTCTAAATATATAGTTGTCTGTAATGGTTGTAGGGTGATGCATTAAAGAAAGTTGGGATTTTTTTTTTTATAAATCTTTTTCCTAGCTAGCAACAGATAATTAAATTGAGATAAATATTTGAGCCATTAAATTACATCGGATTCCACAGGGGGTTTTGGAGGATCGCAGCAAAGTTCTGGCTTTGGAAGTAGTTCCCAAGGATATGGGGATGCGGGCTCTTCCCGTTACCGACAACCTGCTGGTGACAACGCAGGATTTGGTGCTGGCTCCGATTATGGCCGGTCATCAAGCGGTGGGAGTAGCAGCTATGGGGGTGGAGGACGAGATAGTGGCTATGGTAGGTCCTTTTTTTAATCCCCCTTAAAGGCGGAACTTCTGGACGGAAAAGAATGGTATTGCCTGTGCAAGGAAAGGTGGGAAGTACATGCAGTGCGGACTGCTAGCGGCCAGTCATCTCCAATTACTACCTGAACAATAGGCAGGGTGGACATCATAGGCACTGCCGGCTAGCCTGGCAATAAAACGTCTTCCTCACCTGACCAGTACTTGCTGTACGATCTGAGAGCTGAGGTGAAACGACCTCTATCTGAACATGCTGTCATGGTTAGGACTGAATGTTTTCTTAACAAACAAACCTAAAATATATAAAGGAGAGAAGGATGAACAGCACAAATGACACAAACATAAAGACAACGGAATTTTCAAACTTTATTTTTATTGCCTTTTATTTTATCTTACTGTATATCTGTTATCTTTCTTTTCTCATGAGCTAGGATATTGATATTCGGCTTGTAGTTCATGCTTACATGTTCGGTCTATGTGTGCATTCCACCGAACTTTTTAGTTCGATGGCGTGTAAGCTAGTGTTCACGCGGTAGTATTATATTATTTTATTTTCCAGCTGTGTATACTTTATTTCTTACACTCTGAATCTGGAAAATGACAGGCATGTCCATCTCATGAATTTGATGTCCTTTCTACTACACCATTTTCTTACCACACTGTACTTCCGTGGCAGCTACTCATCATACACTTCTGGGAGGTAATCTGTAAATGTACAATAAAATCTGAGGCTGGAAGCAAGAGGGCAGAGCTTGTATATACACCGCTGATAGTTTGACTCTTGTGTGGTTTGTGTCATTTTGGACAACCCAATGAAAACTAGTAAGAGGGGAAAAGAGCAACAGTAATAACAAAATATAGTTTACAACTGAAATTCATTTAATTTATTTTGCACAATTTCAAACACCTTCCCCCTTCATCTCATGATCTATGTAACATTACAAGGAATTCAACGTTTCTTATTGGCAGGTGAAGTACAGGTATGCAAACATAATCAGTGGCTGGAGGCACTGTCATACATATCGATATATAACAAAGCAAAATGACCAATGGAAACACAAAATTTAACACTGCTACTGATCCTACAATTGATATCACGGAATAACAAATATGTAAAGTGAACAAGATAAAAATTCATTATAACGGGAATGGGTCGTGCATTTTAGACGGGAACAAATATGTCAGTAGAGACAATTCATTTTTTGGTGTGGAGCTGTACCGTGGTTAGAACAATTTCAGTTTTTTTAAAAGTACAAACATTGATGGTAAATTATTGTCTCATTTATCAATGACGGTTGAATTTTGTTATTTAAATCATATATTATTCATTTCCAAATCTTCATCAGAACTACTGTCTGTTTCAGTTAATGTGTTTTCTTCATGTTCAGAATTTAATTTGTATTGTTCAGTGACAAATCTCCAGACAGCATGTGCTAGTTTATAAGTTTTCTTCTTTAAAGTGCATTGTCCATGTCATCTCCGGTTGTGCTGTAGAATCTCTATGAACATGTTCATTCCAGTCTAAAACAGCGAGACTGGTGAGCATGTCACAGTGCCTCATGTTTGTAATGAGAACACGCTTAGGCAGATCGATCAGACACACATTGTTAAAACTTTCAGCATAAAATGTGTCCCTGGACAGCACTTAGTCCTCTGGATGTTTATACAGGATATGGTAGTGCAGAAAGTCGCTTACAAGCTTAACAGCAGTAGGATCAGTTAGCACTACCAGAGATGGTGTATAAAGCGATTGCCTGCATGGTGAGCCTTGATTACACTTGTCAAGGATGTTTTGGAAGTGTGTAATACATCCATCCAACAAGTGCCTTAGTCTCGCGGAGTCGCCATCACAATCTTCAATACACCAGTAAACATGATCCCTGACCGCTGCTGTCTTGTCACTGAGCTGATGGCACCATGTCTTACGGAGGTTCAGACTGGTGCTTCAAAAAGTCACCGACTGCAGAAAACCGTGGCAGCCTTCTCAAAAATGTATCATTTACATATCCCAAATTGGCACTCTTAGCAAATTTTTTATATTGAATGGGGATATTCCTATTTTTGATAGCTTCACGTGAAGCGAAGAGGTGCATGAGACTGTGCATGAACGTGATGTACAGTGTCCTTCACCTTATGCTAACCAATAGACATGGACCGTGGGGCCGCTATTGTAGATGGTGAATGGGCCCTGTGTTAAAGGTGTGAATTGTTGCCCATTTGTAAAGGTACAAACATTGCACACAAACACAGATGTGTTTTATGTCAGTCACCAGGGGAATAAACTGAAAATGTTTAATATTATCCCTTATGAGTAAAGAAAGATATGGAGATATAAAAACAGATCGACGAAAGCAATAAAAATAAAGTTTTAAAATCCAGTTGTCTTTATGATTGTGTCATTTCCGCTGTTCGTCTTTTTCTCCTTTATTTTTCTCTCGTTTTTATGGAGAATACATTCAATTGTCGGTCCTAACCCTGACAGTACGTTCAGTTGGGAACTGTTTCACTTCAGCTTTCTAAACGCCAACAGCAAGTACTTGGCTGAGAAAGACGTTTTGTTGCTCGGGATATTGGCTGTGATCTCCACCCTGCTTCAGGGCCAGGGTAGCAATTAGGTAAAACTGACGGCTTGTTGAAGTCAGCACTGTGTACTCCTACCTTCCCTCGCATGGGCGAAACCATTGTGCATATATTTTTAAAAAAAACGCCCACAGGAAGTTCCGCCTTTAAATTGACTGTCATTTTTAAACAAATTTCATCAGGAAAAAACTATAATGCTACCAACACAAAAGTAAAACCTATTCAGTTTTTATTAATGAGTTTCAGATCTAATGCATAAATATTTTATAGAAGCACGCCTAAATAAACTAATTAATGTTTACACATAATTACTATTCCATGGGCAAGTTGTTCATTTGAATATCAAAGTCATGCAAAAGAGACCAATTTTTTGTGTGTGTAAAAATATGATAGATGACTACTTAAGTAGTAAATAGCGGGGTATATCATTTTCACTGCTTATTTTTTCTAAGTTTTTCCAGCAGTAGAGAAATCAGTATCTAGAACAGTGGTTCTTAACCTTTTTTGAGGTACCGAACCCACAAGTTTCATATGCACGTTCACCGAACCCTTCTTTAGTGTCGTCTCTAATTGCGGGTGTGTCTTGACCTCCGTGGCTGAGGCTCCGCCGAACCCCTGAGACCGACTCACCGAACCCTTAGGGTTCGATCGAACCCAGGTTAAGAACCACTGATCTAGAATCATTTTAGTTCATTTTTAAATGTTAATTTCTGGGGTCAGATTTTTTTGTGTCCATTTATTTTGATTATAAGCACAGATATCCCATCAAGATAGTGTGAGATTTTAAAATTTGTGTATGCATTGTAAGATACTTAATTTTTCTATAGTTGTTTTTTTTTTTTTGGCTTAGACTTAGCAATAAGCTGGCATTCTTTAATCCACTCATTACAAATAACCCAGTCAATCCTTTGCATTAAATATCTCAGCTAAAAAAAAAAAATTTAAAAATCATTTTGTCAAACATGAAGTCTCATCATGTCAGGGTACTTGTTTTGTCATACAGGTGGTGGACGTGGTGGAGGAGGAGGCAGTGGTG
This sequence comes from Pomacea canaliculata, assembly GCF_003073045.1. Lineage (NCBI taxonomy): Eukaryota > Metazoa > Mollusca > Gastropoda > Architaenioglossa > Ampullariidae > Pomacea > Pomacea canaliculata. Next base: position 9,487,454 of record NC_037593.1, read on the forward strand.
GTGGTGGTGGTGACTTTGGGTAAGTTGTCAAAATCTTTATTTCTTTGTTTGAATGAAAGATTTAAACAAATAAACTATAAAAGAAATCAATGGTAAAATCAGCGGTAGTAACATGTAATGAAAAGGCTGCTTTTCCTTATGAAAACCCGTATTTCAAGCAAAATATTGAATTGGCATCTTGGTGTGCACATGTAAGTGGTCTAACATAAAAAGACATCACTGGTATTATAAATTTGGGAAATCATTTAACTCATGGCATACATGTTGATGCCCTGATTCACTAATTTTATTATTTTCTACTAAAACAAAACAATGAAACATAAAGTATGCAGATATAATTGGTTCTTACCTAAGTCATCTTGTACATCAAATTTGAATTAGCTATGTCCAATGACATTTCCCCAAAATGTCTTTGAACATTGGGTTACACAAAAATGAATGATCACAGGGGTGTACTATGATCAAGTAATAGTCATGGTTGACCATCATGTAAAAGTGAATCAACATTTTTTTAAAACTCCAAATAACCAAAAAAGTTACCATCCCCCTGTTCATAGGTCATCAAGTTTTATGATCAGATTTTATACCTTTTTGTCTATATGGTTTTGGAATAAAAACTGTTGCATACAGTTTTGCAGACTGACATGGATTGTTGAAGGCACATTTATCCTAAATGTAGTGAGTAGGTTGAATATGTGTAGGGATTTTTTTTTTATTTTTTTTTTTGAGAGTTTTTGGATTTTTATATTTTTGTGGGAATTTTATAAATCATGAAAGGTTTTAAAAATGCAGTGTTGTCGCTTTGGAGATTCACCTGCCCTCCTTAGCAAGTACAAAGCAGATGAAAAAAAACTGAGGGAAAGTTAAACTCTTAGACAAAGTGTTCAATGTAGAAATTGTAGTCCATGTGGGATCCCTCTCCATGCAAAATATGGCTGTGTGAAAAAAAAATTGTTATGAAAGCTAAAGAAAACCTAGCTATTTTGTTGTTTTCAAAATATCCAGTATTTTAAATCTGTGCCACTATATGCACGGCACCACACATTCATACTCCATTAAATATAAAACTTTTTTTTAATGTGTCGTTCAGTTGGTGCTTCTAACCAGAGATTTTCAAATTATGTCTGAGGAAATAAAGACCTGATCATGTGGAGATTTTTACTTGTGACTGGTCAGTTTCACAATCGAAGATGCATTTTCCCCTTGGTGTTTTGTCAGCTATACCATCATGGCAACACAAACGTTTGGTTTTTTTTTAAGTAGTGTTGACAGTGCACCCACAAAGGAGAGAGGCACACTGTAGTCTTGTGTGGTTCTTGCTGTCATGACTATTTGCCACTGATCTAAATGAAAAGTACATTATTAATAAACTACCTGGTTAAAATTCTACCAGTGTGTATTAAAGAATTCAGATGATTGACTCCTAGACTAGCAAAATGTTAAAATGGGTGTGAACTAATTACATAAAATGATAAACAGGTATGCTTGTGTCAGTGTCATTTCACTGCACACTTGAAAAGAGTGTTACATTAAATCAATACTGGAGACAGATTATAAAAGGTGTTCAGAAAATATATGTTGGTCAAATTAAGTATTTTTAGCTGATGAACTCCAAAATTGCTAAAGTTATTCACTGGGACAGTTAAAAATTGCTGCATCACACATACAAAAATAAGCACTGCAAATTTTAAAAAAAATAATTTGATATTGAAAATGGAATAGACGTTGCTTAGCAAATGCCATGAGCTTGCTAAGAAAGGTTTCAAACCAAAGAGTGTTCCGAAATTTCAGAATACAAAAATGTCGAGAATAACATTGCATAATATTTTATTGTGCAGATGTTGCTAATTTGTATGATATGGACTGTTGGGGTTAGCATTAACGATTATGTGCAGCTTTAATGAGAATTTATGGTTTTTGTACATTATGAGAACTAAAACTTGTGAATAAAATTTTGCATTCTCAAGAAACCTTTTAAAAGTGCATAAAGTGGAACAGTGATAAGTATGGAATGTTGGTATGGTTGGCAGCATCCTTGAATATGTGCAGTGCTTCAGCTGTGGATGAAGAAACTGGCATTGCATTCCCAGTGTTCCTCTTCAACAGCATGTGAGGAAGCATATTTGTGTGTGTGGGTGAAATTTCCACTCGATGTTTGGCTGAGTCGGTGGATTTTTACACACATAATCTTGCTGGTGAGGAGGGGGTGTGGAGTTTACATTAAAACTAAGGTTGAACTGAGGAGGATAACATGTAAGCTCAGGAGAATAACATACACAATATAAACGTGCTTGCAGGTAATGTTAACTGAATGGTAAATGTATGGCCATCGGCAGTTTCATCCTGTGATTACCTTCTAAAACGTGTTAAAAAGCAATGGTCGCCAGACCTGTTTTTTCAGCAGTTCCATGGTGGTTTTTGTTTTTCTTCTCCCAAAGATAAAACTGAGCATTGTTAATAAGTCACTAAAGTATTTCTGCATTCCTCGTTTCCATACGCCATAAAAACTGTTACTGTTCATCAATGGCAGTTGCAAAAATGGTGTTAAAATGTTTTCATGGTTTAATGTTGTGCAAAAGATTAAAGTTCTGTCTTTATTCAGGTTTGAACAATTAAAGACCTTCAGGGTTTGGTGTCGGTAAATCAGTTATGATGATATTGACTTTAAAAAAACAACAACAGTGAAACCTCAAATGTATTTCAGTTGTGTGGTTGGGAAGCTATCCTGACAAAATCAGTAAACCCTTTTTAAACTTGGCAACCAATATGTATATGGGGAAGACTTTTCCCTCCTTTAATATGCCTAATTAAACTAAACTAATGCACAGCAGACATTCCTTAAAATGTTCAGAGGGAATAATCCAGAAAGCATTTATATATAATAATGAACCAAACTTTAAAAATAGATTTCGTCTTTTAACAGGATTGTGTAAATAACGGGGAATTAAAAATGAAAGTCGTGTAAATTTACTCCTTGCAAGTGCTCAACCAGTATTTGTAGATGTTACATTTTAGAGTCTGCATCTATGATTTTACGTTAATATATCAGGTGTGTGAGAGATATTTGCATAAGTAACTTTTAAATGAGTTGTAATTGACTTGTTATTAATTATCTGAGTTTGTCTTGAACAGGACTTGTTTATTTTATCATTATGAAGGGGTATCTCTATGGTTTCAAACCTGTAAGCGGTTTAAAGTCGAAACTGATGTTTTGGTCTCACTAGATCATACAGAGTGCACTGTATAGTAACACTGGTCACTATATATATATTTATGGTCGTACATTTTACTGTTGGTAATTTGTTCAACATCATGTGTGTGGTCATAGAAGACTTTAAGGAGCTAGTGTGAATTGCCATATGCCTCAAAGTTAATTTTTATCACAATGGTAGAGGCCAGGCTACTGACCTTTCTATTTATTATTCTCTTTGCATGGGGGAGTTCTGTTAGTGTGTAATCTTATAGGGGGTTTTTTGTGTAAGGGGGGGGGGGAAGTCCTCTCTTATGTGACTTCAGGGAAATGTTGTATATGAAGAGTGTAAAATTTCTTATATGTGCAATGACTGTTTTGAAAACCAGATTAAATGCAAGATTAATTCTTGCTTAGATTAAGTATTTTTATTTTTTTAAATATTGAAAGTGAATAATAACTTTAATTCATGTTTTATCAGGGCTTCTGTTTACGCAATATGCATTAAAAGTTCGGAGGACCCCTTCAATTTTCGTCAATGGGGTCCCAGGGGACACCTTCAAATTTAGTCGAAGAACAGATACAAAATTAGGTAACTGTAGTGTCTGACATCGTAGCCCAATCTATTGTTGTCGTCTGCTACAATGTGAAAGTAACTTCCCTTGCACTGAGTTATTTCCCTTACCGGGAAGAGTTCCATTAACCTGTTTCCAAGATGTTCATAGCGTGGTTAAAATCATCATCTCAGAACCCCAAGTAAAGTGAGCATAAGCTCATCACAGATGCTTGCACAGACTTCATGGCACAGAAATCTCTCCGTTTCTAACTAGACATTGCAGTGCTTTGTGTACCTGAAAGGCAGTTGAACAAAGTATGTTGATTTGTTGGTGGGTTTTTTTTTTTTTTTCACAGTGTAAAGAGACCCCTAAGAGTTAGCCTGGGACCCCTTAGAAATCTGAAGAAGGGGTCCCTGGGACCCCAAAGAATTTAGCCTTAGCAGAAGCCCTGTTTATCATCTTTTTTAAGAAGAGATTGTTACTGAATCTTCGTAGAAATGTTATCTTGCACAAAGATGTGGCCAGATAGTGCTTATGAGCCAGGAATATACATCTTTATGTGCTGTATGAATGCAGATGTAAATGAACCAGGTAAAGATAAATTAGCTTTTCAGGCCTTTGTGTAGATTTATTTTAAAAAAGGGGAAGTGAATGAAGCTGGATACTGCTTGATCAGTATGTTGCTGCTGAGACCTTATTATTTTAAGAAAATTCTGATGTTGTAGTAATCTGTCAAAGGAAGATAATATTCAAATACAGCTTGCTGATAAAATAGCTTTAAACATGATTTTCCAAGGGATATGCTGCCACTTGTGGGTTCTACACATTGTGTTTGTACCATAATTCATATGCCATTATGTTCCAAAGCATTGAGAAAATTTTGCGTTTAATATTCTTAGGCACTTTTTTATGTGGGGTTGGGGAATGCTTTTATGGCATTACAGGGGTAGAAAATTGCTCAGTGGTTCATGATATATGGGGAATGTCATATTAAACCTAAAAACATCGTTTCCAGGTATTGGCTTGATTGGGTCCACATTTTTCCATTTTTTGATTGTAAACTTTGAGCCCTTGACTGTTCCTAAATAAAACCTGCTAATTACACAAGGAAGATAATGCCCAAGTTCTGCCTTTGAAAACGTTGCAAAAAGTAGGATCATTAGTTTTGTCAAGTAGAAGCCCATTGGACAATGCGTTTAGAGATTATCTTGTCATTTATCTCTTGCATAAAGTATATGCATATTTCAGATGGTTGAGGTGAGGTGTTTGTTAGCTTTTAGATTTGTAGGCATTGCAAATTACGTTTATAGGACCAAGATTGTTTTGAAAATTAAAATAGACATTTTAATGCTTTATAGCATGGAAAGCAAACAGTATTCTCTGAGGCCTTTAAGAAAGCTCAAGCATTTATACAGTCTATAAAAATCAGCTTAGTATTTTAGTTGCTGACATTCCCTTCTTCTGTTAGTCCTTTTTTACTGCTGTTGTTTGTTTGCCTGGCATCAACTGCCCTGTCAAAGCAAAGAGACACCGTAGAGTTTGAATGAAAAGTTATGTTGCGTTTTACACTGCTTTATTTTTATCAGATACTGTTTCGTTTTTGGATTGTTTCTCTTATCCCTCTCATCAATCCATAGCCGTGATAAAGCCTTAGTTGCTAGCATGGCGTAAAACACAACCAACCTCATCAATTCATGGAAACAATAATTTATTTATACTACATGCTTATTGTGTAGGCTTGTCTGCAATAATTTCTTACATTTTATATGAGTGGGTGGTGTTAAGGAGGAGTAGCGGTGCATTAAACATTTACATTTGTCACACTTTAAGGAAAGCATTGTAAACAAGTATGACTTTGGTTGGAAAACAGCACTAAGTAAGTTTTACTGTTATTTCTTTTTTATCTGCAAGATAAGAATTTGTAAAATTACGTACAGGTAATGCCTGAGCCTAATAAAAATGAAGTAAAAAAGGGAAAATTTGCACATGCATTGTAGTGCAAAAGTATCTCTTCCTTTGGACTATGTTTGATGGGTTTTGTCAGCGTGATATACACATTTTTTGAAAAGATTGGTGCTTCCCAGATTTTATACTTTATTTTTTGAACTGTTAATACATCACAGATGTCACGATCTTAATGACAACACTATTTAGGTTGGGGTTTTTTTTATTTTTTATAAAGAATTTGGAATTTTTTGCCAATATCAACAGTCAGGAGTTACATATTGCCTGTCCAAGAAGTCCTAAAACATGAAGTCAGATTTGTCAAGTACATATTTTCTTATGGTCCATGATGAGGATGAATGTTGTTACAAAGAGAAATAATGCTGATAATGTGACTAAACTTGTGTAACAGATATTTTTTTTTTTGCATAGTTTTATATTGGTGACCAGTGATGCTATATTTGTGTTACTTCCAGTTAGCCAAAGTCCAAGTGCAATTTTCTGGTAGTGTTACATTGTTACAACTATCAAGATTTTTAAAAAGTTTTATTTTACAAGAGCTAATATATTGGTACTTCTGGAGTAATCAGAGCTACATACAAGGCCTCCAAATCTGATCAAAGGGTGTGTTAACTATATTAGAAATAATGGGGAGATTAGAGTATTGCACTGCAGGTTTTCAAGCCTGAAGTGGACAGACTCCTGTGTATATCATCATGCCATCTGTGACTCAGATTGTTGTTGTATGTACTTCCAGTGGAGGCCGAGGTGGTTACAACAAATTTGGTGGTGGTAAGTGTGATCTGGGATGCAACTCTGGTCAGTTGATCTCCTATTGGTTTTAACTTTTTTGTGTGTGTTTCTTCTTATTTTTAATGTGTGTGAATTACAAGGTAGTGGACATACCTCATTTGGTATTCTTATTGTGTTGATAATCCCATCAGCAAAGTGGCTCAACCCTTTTCATAGGAAAGCACCATTTAAGAATAAAGTGACAGGTGAATGAGGTAAAGAAGTTTTTAAAAGCTAAAAACCTTGTACCACAATGTCCTGAAAAGTCAGCGTCTGGATTTCCCCCACCCCCACCCCCCAAAAAAACAACGTATGACTATAACAAGTTAAAAACTTTCCTATATTTTTGTGGCATAATAGTACCTGTATCCTGAATAGTCCTGATGTGTGTGCATACTTAAAGTTTACAGTCTCAGGTACAATTATCCTGTGACTAAAATGTACTTTGTTTAAAAAAAAGGATAGGTTTTTTTTTTTTTTAAATATATATATTAGAGAAATGTATTTTGCAGCTTTGGATGGCAAAGCTATAAAGTGTGTCGATTCCTAAGCAGTTGTGCACATTGGATACAAAAATTGTGTTTTGTAATACAAAATACAGTGAACAAAATATTTAACTATTTGATTGTTTGGAGAAAGACTGACAAGTTTATCAAAACATTTTCTGAAACAGTGAAAGTGTTGAATCCACAATCAGTGTCAGGGGAAGAGTATGTGAAAACTGCCAAAATGAGTTTTACAAAAGAAAAGGATTGCTAGATTTTCATAGGAAAATAGCTTGTTGGACATCAGCAAGGGAACTAATATGTATTTGAGGTTTTGCTAAGAGGGAGTTGTAAAAAGTAGACAAAGCACTCAAAGACCTGTCATCATATTCGTGTCCATTCTTCAAAAGATAGTGATGTTCACTGGTAGAACCTGTTGTGGTTGTAAATGTCATTTATATGAAAATGACCAAATATGGATACAAATCTCAGCTTAAAGCAATTTTTGATGGATGACAAATGTACCGTAGTAATCATGATTGATGGCCGGGATTGCTGACCTTTTCAAGATTTGGTCAGCTATAATAAGTTGTGATTTAAATGTCTATGGCAGCCAGCCTGATTGGTGGCTTAAAACCTATGCACAAAACACACAGCAGTAATTAGCAGATAAAATCTGGGTTTGTGGTTGCTGGCTTTACTGTAAGCTGTGGAACCTGTAGAATAGATAAAAGGGGCTTATTGATGCATGGGCAATAAATTCTTAACTAGAAAGAGTGGAAACTGTTGGTGGTAGAAGTGCCAGGTACTTCTTCTTAATCACCTCCCAGTGGAAAATAGGACTGCAAAGTGCCAGATACACTTGAATTATGCTTTGAAGTAATACTTCACAATGAAGGATATTTGGGTGTTAAAATGAAACGAGTGTATAGGTAATATGCAACAAAAAGATTTTGTTGAAGTGTTCATAGGAAGGTTTGTTGGTGTTCATTTTTAATATTTTAAAACAAATGTGGTGCCGGTGTTAATTACTTGGTGACCGATTAAAAACCTGTCAAAACCATGAAGCAGGTGGAACATCTACATATGCAAGTGTTGAAGTTAAGGAATGTATGTAACAAGATAAAACAAGCTTTATGCCTAAGATCTACTGTGCAAAACCCATTTTGGGGATTTACACAATAGGGCATGTTAAGCTATGATGGTGGGGACACCCTTGATAACACATTTCATAAGAGCAAGAAAAATGGCATTGACTCTGTTTGAAATGTTAAAAGTCGCCAACCATTTAGTGGGCGGTGTGTCAAATTCATTAACCTAAAGACGACCAGATGGTATGTGGCGACGACGCCATAACTTTTGTCAGAAGATAAAGCAAAACAGTCGTATGACAGAAGGTGAGTTCCAGGATTACTGTGCTTTTCATATTCAATTTTCCTAAAGGCATTCAAATGATGACCTAATGTTTAATAATTAGAGTTTTTCAACCACGTAATTTTTAACTTGGTTATTTGCATTTTTTGCCATAACAATAACTGCCAAACTTTGAAATTATTAAAACTTTTAATTGTAACATTTCTGTGAGCTAAAAGTGAATTTTAAATGTGTACTTTTGTCTGACCTTGTCCAAATTTATTTATAGGTCAGTCGAACAAAGAATTGTAAAGGATCCTGACAGTGCCATTTGTGCCTTGAATGATATTTGGATTTCTGCTAGACTTCGTTTTTGTGTAGATATATATATTTGTCACTTTGTCAGATTTGATTTGGGGAGGGAGGCAGTTTTCTCCTTGTACATGGGACAAGCATGATTCTTGTGTTTCAGCGGGAGAAGGAAAATGTCCATCAAAATTAAATATTTTATCGACAAAAGTCTTTTTTAAAGTCCCCCACTTTTTAAAAGTTAGTGTTCATAATTTATCTTTAGGATGAGCTTACTGAGTGCAGTAATTTCACTAATTTACCAGAAAACAGGTTCAAATGAGTAAATATGCGTTTAATATTTATTTACTGCAAGACACCTGTACAGTTATAGATTAGAGCATTATTTTAACAAGTTATAAATCTGCTGTTTACACTCACCAGCCACCTAAAAAGGAATGCATAGCTATCAACTTTCCATACTATTTTAGTGATGTGTTACGTTCATTTTGAGTGCGCCAGTATATTTTAAGCACTTATACCGAGTTATTATTCCTCTTGCAAATAAAACTATGCACTTATGTGTTTCATATATATTTATGTGTGTGTATGACTGTAGAAGGAATGATATTTTTTTCTTAGATGCAAATTTGATTTGATTGACACATGTTAAGTATTTTCTATGGATTTTCCTGTGAAACTTTTCATGTTGGGTTTTTTCTTTAAGCCAATATAAGAGAATGTGGATATGTGTGGCATGGATATTTTGGTGCTTACTGAGAATTAAAGATAATTGAATGAATAATGGACTACATTGGTGATGACGTGAAAATGTTGAAGGAATAGAACCTGTCAAATGTGCTTGAAATTAAGACTTACTAGCATATTTAGAATTCTGTAAATAACATTGAAAATAACTGTAGACAGTACGTGGTTGTATTGACACAGGGTTATCCTGATTTCAGGTCCTGATCGTGGTGGAGGAGGATTTAGTGAACGAACCCGTGGTGATATGGAAATACAGCAAGACACAATTTTTGTTTCTGGCATGGGAGATGAGGTCACAGAAGAGGGTCTTGTACAGCACTTTGGTAGCATTGGAGTTATTAAGGTAACCTTGCAGTTTGTTTTTTTTGTTACCGTGTCTGATTTAGTCCCTTTATCACAATTTGTGCATAGTACCTCGATGTGCATTGTGTTGAGTAGTTACTAGCTATTTGTGCCATCAAATGTATGGATTGCATATTTGTGTTATCAGAAAGTACTGGCTTTTAAATACTACACTTACTGAAACATCCTATCTGCAAGAGAATATCACTTGCCATGCAGTAATATAGAGGCAGTTCTGTTTCTAGAATTAACATGACATTTTTTCAGGTTTCGCCTATTTTAAGTCGATTTCTTTCATTTACATTTATTGTTTATCAGATGGACAAACGAACCGGTAAACCTAAAGTATGGATCTACAAAGATAAGAATACTGGTGTTCCCAAAGGAGAAGCAACAGTAACATTTGATGATCCTGGTACTGCCAGTGCTGCTATTAATTGGTTTGATGGTAGGTTTTATCATGGTTATCAGTGTAACGTTTTCTTGAGATCATATCAGATCACTAAGGTGTATGTTACTTTCTGTGTTTGCCACTGTGTTCATTTTAGCCTTGTCTGATCAGTATCTTTCCTATTGCAAACAAAATAGCTGAGCATAAGCACATGGATAAGATCTGCATTATGCAGAGTGACTTGACCTTAAAGATATTTGAAGGTATTGCAGGATATGGATATTTGTGTTTCTTTGGTTGGTTGGTAAGGATACATAAGTTTTGTTTAAAGTGGTTTACGCTTAAGGTTCATCGCATGCTTTTGTGCAGGTAAAGTTTTCAATGGACGAACCATCAAAGTGGAATTGGCTCAGCGTCCTGTTAATGCAGCCTTTGGTAGAGGACGGGGCAGAGGTATGCATGCATTTAAATTCCTTGGAAATGGTTGCAGGTTAACAGTTGTGTTTGATGGTTAAAAAAGTTGCAAGAGATAGAAATTAGAAAATGTTAAAAGCACTTTTGCTTCGTAATTTGACTTGGAAGTGACTGTTTCACCAGATTTCATCAATGAAGTTTGGCACAACTTGTTTATCTCACAGATCTACTAATGCAGATATGTATGAAGTCGTAGGAAGGTTGTTCTCCCACTCACCCCCCCCCCCTTTTTTTTTTTTTTTTTTTAAACAGGGTAAATGATGGAAAGATACCAATGTTTATTAAATTTGTTGAAGTTATTTTCCATTTTAAGGCTGCTGCTGAAAATGGCTTTGCAAATAAAGGACAGTGAATCTTTGTAATAATTAAAGTGTGTTTTTCAGGCGGTCCTCGTGGTGATAGAGGAGGTCGTGGTGGCGGTGGCTTTGGGGGTGGTGGTCGAGGTGGCAGTGGTGGCAGTGCTGGTGGTGGTGGAGGAGGTGGACAAGGATCTGGAAGTGGTGGCAGTAGTGGAGGCAAGTCTGTTCTCCTCTCTCCTTGTACAATTCATTATCCAGAATAGTAATTTGTTAAATGACCATTGAATCATTTTAAAGAGTAGTAACCACAATTAGACAGTTGGGATGGCTTGATAATGTGCAGTATTTGGGAACAGGAATGAGTGGTGGTGGAAGTGGAGGAAGCAGTGGAGGTGGTCACAGCAGAGATGGTGATTGGACTTGCGCCAACCCGTGAGTAACTTTGTTTCAGTATTTAGCATTTTGTAATATCAAATGTTTTTAACACAGGTTTGTTTCACTTCATATTTCTCATCTTTGTGTTCAAGTGTGTGAGGTTTAGACGTGCAAAAGAAGTGGCTAGATGAAGACTAACTTTTAAAATCTATTTAATGTTCTGAGAACAAATGAAAGTTCTAATTTTCAGAGACTGTGGCAATACCAACTTCCGGTGGAGGAATGCTTGCAATTTGTGCAATGAGCCACGTCCTGATAGTGCAGGAGGAGACAATGGTGGAGGAGGAGGAGGTGGTGGTGGTGGCGGTGGAGGTACATCATTTTCTTAATTTTACAATTTTAAACAGTTTTTCATTTTCTTTATATGTGGTGGTAAATGTAAGGCCAAATTCAGCGGGGGTACTCAGTCTGTAAAACTGCTGACTTTTGTTCTGGTACTTTCCATAAACAAAAAAAGTACACAGTTGGGGTGTCTAAAAGGGATTAGCAGATGAGAATTCAGAGGGAAAGATCTCTCATCCTTTTGCCTTTTGTAATCTTTTATTGTATTTGTGGATAGAGTATGGCACTTTTGATAAGACTTCAACTGATATGCAATTACTGACAATGCAGGAAGAAATGGGGGAGGTCGTGGTGGATTTGGCAGTGGATCCAGTCGTGGCAGCTTTGGGAGTGGCCGTGGAGGTGACCGGGCTGGCGGATTTGGTGGCAGCAGTCGAGGCGGAGACAGAGGTGGTTTTGGAGGCCGTGGCGGTGGTTTTGGGGGTGGTGATCGTGGCGGACGTGGAGGTGGCTTTGGTGGAGACCGTGGGGGATTTGGCCGAGGTCGAGGAGGACCCCGAGGTCGTGGCGGTGACAGGGATGGTGGAAGGTAACAATAGATTTCAATTATTGTGCATTTAAACCCCAATTTTCTATGGCAGTGGTTCTCAAAGTGTGGCCATGGGCATAAGTCAGGTGGTCTGCGGCTGACAGTCGTCATATGTCAGCAAAGTGATGTTTGAAGTGATGCATTCCTCGCATTCACATGTTAATTACAAAGAACGAGGTACAGTGGTACCTCGACATACGAGTTTAATTCGTTCCGTAACCTTGCTCGTATCTCAAAGCAATTTTCCCCATTGAAATTCATTGAAATGCCATTAATCCGTTCCAGCTCCCCAAACACCCCCTCAGTTGTTTTTGTTAAGTGTTTTTGAATAAGAAAAAGTGTATTTACAAGAAGAAACATTTATTTATGAATAACAAATACATATTCTATAAAAACATATTGAATTCTTCGTTTGTGGAAGTGTGTGGGATCTGCTTCAGCAAATCACCGTAAATCGCTTGTGCCTTATCACACATGATGCTTTGTGTTAAGGTTCCTCCTTGAAGCTGCTTCTCTGTCACCCACACAGTCAATAGTTTCTCCATCTTTTCATGGAGAGAAGTCCGTAGCTTAGAAATTATTGTAACGGCCCTAGCTGGCGTTGTACCCTTTATCAACTCCTGTTTAAGCTCAGAACATATCATTGATGTGCTACACCCGTACATCCTCGCCAAGTCAATTACTCGCACACCTTGCTCGTGTTTTTCTACGATTTCGCGCTTTAATTCAATAGACATCGTCTTCTTCGGACCCATGGTTACAAAAATAAATGTGATAATGTTTTGTAAATGTAAAAAAAGCAAAAAAACGTGAATCCAACTTATCAAAAATGCTTCGAAAACGAGGGAAACGAGCACACAGACTGAGGTCTAGTCTGAGGTGGGAGAAACTGTTAGATGCTGTACACGACTCCAACATCCACCCCGCATGTTGGGGTCGTGTGCAGCGGTGTAGTGTGTTTCCTCGTATCTCAAATCTTGCTCTTATCTCGAAGCAAAATATCGCTCGCTCGGCGGCTCGTATCTCAAAACACTCGTATGTCAGGGCACTCGTATGTCGAGGTACCACTGTACGTAGTTTTATATCAACTACTGTCACAAAAGGACATTTAGTTTTGAATTGTAATGAAACTAATGCGGCAATTTAAATTTGAAATTAATAGTACAGATTGATTTTTAGGCCTTGGTCCGAAATACTTTGAGAACCACTGTTCTACGGCATAAGCTTAATCTGGTGCCTTTAAAACTAATGCACTTTGTTTATGCAGATTCCCTCTCTTGACCAAAGATAAGTTTGTATCCAGCTGATTGAAATGCATGCACAGAACTGCTTTTTTAAATTCAAGCATTTTAGATGCAGAAGGAAAGGTGATTGTAATACTTGTCATTTAATAGTATGGATCCTTCATCCTTTATCTTAAATTTTTATCTCTTTTCAGGGATCGGGGAGACAGAAGGCAAAGACCTTATTAAAACATTTGGTGCATGTCCTTTCACTATGGGAAATGAGCAAGACATTATTGGGAGAAGCAGAATGGAATAATTGACTGAACTTAAATGTAGTTTCACTAGCAGAATGGTCTTAATTGATGTTTTTGTTTTATTTCATATGTACACTTGTAAAAGGCTGTTTTTAATGAAAACAATTATGGAACATTAAACCATTTTGTTATCATCATTTTTACTTTTGGGAGTTTTTTAATTTCTATTTCAAATCTTTCTTTCTTCAGCTATATGTATGTACCAGTATTTTGAGTGATTGTTACAAAATCATTGATAAAAGTTGTTGCTATAAACATTAATATGCTGTGTGAAAACAATCTGGACTGCTTTGATTCTAGGGTTCGTCGGTATAATGGTCTCTAATTTTAAGTGCTTAAATGAGATGTAATCTATGCTCAGCTATGATTTTTGCACTACCATTTCTTGGTTTAAAAGGCAATCAAATACGAAACATCTTTGTTTATTCCTCTTTGGAAATCCACTTATCTATCATCTTACACCAGATCCTATAGCCACTGAGCACAGCACCAAAAGTAGTAAATAGTTTTCTTCTGAGGGAAAACTAATATTCAATGAGCTCACAAGCCAGGGAAGCAGTTCAAGTCAACCGATGCACCATTTACAAAACATTTTTTTAAACTGTCATCCATGAGTCGCAAATCTAGAGGTAATCCAGATATGGTTTGATCTGGCGCTTTACGAATTGTCGAACGTGTGTAGGAGCTTCGTCGGAGAAGAATATCACAGATGTTTTGTTTTGTTTTGTCTTTTTATTTTGCAAGAGCATAATAGCCACATGGTGAATGGAGGCCGGTTCACAAGTTTTATACTGTATATCTGGTAAAACTAACTCGACTTGGAAAGTCTTGCCTTGCAAATATGAATCATCACCGATGAATGTCGCGAACAAACCGTTACGAACAGAAGGCAGTAGTTAAAACTGTTGCACGTTAAGGATCTCCTCCATAACTTAATCGACTCGTTGAAGGAAAAAACAAAACAAAACTGTGCAGCTTGAGGGGTTTATGGCACGTGATGCGGAAATTTGAAATTCTCATTCGAACCATGAAAAGTGCTGTACAATGACTCCACGAACTAATATAAATACACGTCCATGATGAGTCCAAGAGCTCAGTACTCCTTACCAACTACGTGGAGGAGCTCTTCCTGAGGACGGTGGGCCAGGGCGGCCCCACTCTCCATTGCTGTTTAATCTGGAGAATATAAACTCTAAGACACATCTGTGTCCATTGGGAGGAGGCCACTACTTAACCTGAGCGGCCCGGTGGCGCAACGGTTAGCGCCTGTCACCAATACAGTGAAGGTTGGCTGCCCAGAGTTTATTTCTCGTCTCGGGCACGCTGTTCTTTCTCTGCACGTGGCTGGCTGCCTTGCCGTGATATAGCCTCAGTTGCTGGCACGGCGTAAAACACCAATCCCACCACCACCACCACCACTACGTTGCACATGACACCGGTCTGAAGGTGAGCGAGTTTCAGGACCTCGCCAACAAGCTCGAGAGCATACTATGGAGATCAGCTCGAACAAGAGTAAAGTAATGGTGAACACCATCGGGTAGGGAAAAGCAGATCTGCATGAACGGTGTACAGCTTGAGGAGGTACACATCTTCAAGTATTTGGCCGCGACGCTCTTCTAAGGACGGCAGACATTCGCTCGAGGATCACGGCAACGATGTCTAAACTGAACAGAATATGGGACACTTCATCAATAAATACAAACTTCTGTATCCAGCCAACACTTCTCTGCTAACCACCGTCAAAGCGGCAAAAATTGGCTTGGTTTGGCCATATCGCCAGACATGATACCTTACCGAAGACTCCTCCAGGGAGTAAATGGAAGACAACGTCGATGCAAGCAGAGAAAAAGATTGGCCGCACAATGAGGGACCGTAGGAGCGCGCAATACCGGTCCCAGAGTCGCGTCCTCGCCGCTGCGGCGTCTCATCAGATGTGTCGGCTTGTTTCGTGTACAGCCAAGTCCAGTTAAAGGAATAATGATACTCCATTTTAACGAACTTAAGTTAATTCTAATAATGTCTGTTAATACATTTCAATTTCGTTTCGCTGTTACGCGATTTTGATAAGCAATGTTAAAGGCGTTCTGGTTGATATTATTGTGTCTTTTTAATTAACAATATGTTAGTTTGAAAGACAGCACAGCCCGTTTTTGAGTGGTTCATTTTTCTTTACGGATGCAAACAAGCAAAAGTGTGCGTTCTGAGTACGATCTATTTGTAGTGCATGCATGCTGAGACCACAGACTTGTATTACTGGACTGCTTACAGATTATTTTTCCAGTTAACTACTAAAACGAGGCTGAAGCATACAAAGCTTCCGGTTTAGCCACATTCATTGGATCGCCGATACTAACGGGAGAACTTCGCAAAAGGCTAAACGGTGGTCTCGGCAGACAGCAGTCCACCTATACACGTCCGCGGTAATACACAATGCCGCGCATATATAAAGCACTGTTTCCCACTATTAAAGCACATTACATGCAATATACACACGTGCACGCCTTTTTATGTTCGGCATCTCTTTGTCGGGTGGGCATAATGAGATGCAGCAAAATAGTCGTATAGCTGCGCCAACTGAACTTTTTCTGCTCCCGTCTCAGGTCTCCCAGCTGACGTATGCATGCAAAATGGCATCGTAGTTAATGGGCCATAAACTTTTTAATAGCCCTCTAACGATCTTGCTGTCTCTAGTCTACACAAAATTCAGACTCCGTATTAATTAGGGATACATTAACCTGACAATGTAGCGCCAGCCACGTAACCAAGTCCCCCTGTTGAGATTACTCCCCAGCCGATCGTCAGAGACTCTAAAGACCATGGCCGCAGTTCTGGCAGACTCGGACCACGGACGTGTATAATACAAATTATGCTCGGACCGGCTTGGCTTGGAAGGACGTCGCCAATCCTGTGACGTAATTAATGTTGACGTCATAGATGTTTGACGAGGACCGAAGCTGTTACAAATTTAAGATGGCGTGATCTGGTGTGTGTGTGAGCAGCAACAGCAGCAGCAGCATGTAAGTAGATGTACATCCGCTCGAATTTTAGGAGTGTGTGCAGAAAATGTAGGTAGGGAAGTAGGGCTGGGTAAGTGTTGTTTAAGATTCCACATAATTGCACATTGAAGGACCTTTACGTTCAGACGGCAAATAGCTATGCTGGAGAATCGGGTCTAGTTAATTAACAAAGAAAATTTGTTGCAGGCGCAGTTAGCGTCATACCAAACGAGCGATAAACATGCAGGCCCTTTGTGTCAGGTGACCAACGTGATCGTTAGTCAGTAAAAGCGCTAAATACACGTGGACGATGGAAAGTAGATGTTTATGTCCCACACGAAAGCTAGAGAAGCTAGTTATTAGCGCACAAGCTCTGCTCTCTTTTTCTTTTCACCCTATATTCACCTCCCCGTTTTCCAGTGTGTTGCAAAACACTCTCATCACCACCTCTACTGCACATACATACATGTAATGTCCAGAAAAGAACTCGATGCCAAGATTCTTTTTAATGCTCTTTGGAATTGGACAGATCTCTGATACATCATTTCACAATAGCCTGAAAGACATACCGCAGTATTTGCTCACATATCTCAGACTTTAAAAGTATTTTGGTAAACAGGTGTGGTAAACAAAGAACACGTTTTTCAGGGGAAGAAAAGCATCGTCCGAGGAGTTTCACTGTTAACTGAATAAAGACGAGTCCGCTCTCAGCCCTTGTACGGCAAGCACCAGAGACAATATTTCATCTCACACCAGAAGAAAGAATCTGAGCACGACGCCGTCTAAAGATGTTAGCTGCAACAAGTGACAACCAGCCAGGCGATGTGTCTGCAACAGCTTACTGCGTAGGTCGGGCAGACCTCGCGACAGAACGGCGTCTGTCGGAGGGTTTCCTGCCGTTCCACAGAGACACGTTGTGCTTGTGTACCAGTGACCACAACCTTGCCGGACAGGAGCGATGCTTGAGCTACAGCCGGTGTCAGGAAATCATGGGCGTGGGCCACTATGGTCTCGGTCAGCAGCAGCAAGAGATGGCAGGCGGACACACAGTGCAGCTGCCTCACAACTCTGCAGACCTTGACATGCTACTGCTGCATCCTGCCCAGGTCGGCGCTCCAGAGGACGACTGCGCTTTTGACTACGTCAGGGGTGAAGAGATGCTAAGTACAGGATGCGACGGTTGCAAAGATTCGCCAGAAGCATCAAGCACCCGGCAGTGTTCGGAAAGGGAATCTGAGTGCGGCGCCTTCCCCTGCTCAAGCGAGGACGAGTGGCACCGGAATGCGACTTTGGCTCGTGCTGCAGATGTGCGCCAGATGAAGGCCACCAGCTTTGTTGTTACCCAGACTCTTTCGTCCTCGACGAGTTGTCTATCCGACACCAACCTTAATGCTGACCCGCTCAGTCCACCAGTCACTTGCCAAATGGATGTCGGTCTGTCACGTTCTGTTCTGAAAGCAGCCGCATTGGTTACTGCGTCAAGTAACGAGCAGAGAGGCAACCGTGGTGCAGAGGATGTTGGCACATCCTCACGGATTGAAGCGCCAGACAGCCATGCGAGCAGCGAAATAAACAACTGTATGTCCCATTGTGTTATGCCATCGCGGCATGCGACCCTCTTCAGGCAGGTCGACGAATCCCGTGACAAGAATACGCAGGCACAGTGCAGAGTCTGTCCACCACGTCTGTGGAACGTGAAGAAGCAACGAGAAGTTACATCTACAGCACGAGTGGCAAACTGTTTTGAAGATTATGCCGACGGGAACCGCAGATGGGCCGCTGTTGCCAAGACTCTAATGCTAATTCGTTCAGACAGCGGCACGGAGTGCAGTCATTCCCAGGTAAGAGAAATTAACTGTCCACCCACTGACTTCCTCCACACTGAGGGCGAACGCTTTCGAGACAGGAATACCGTCGCAGAGCTTGAACACTGGGCTGATGAGAACGACAACACTCCCAATTTTACTTCACAAACAAGGTTTAAGCGATCTTTCAAAGATATGCAACATCTAGATGGAAGGCAGGCACCATTGTTTCTTCACGAGGCTCACAGGCCGATCTGCGACAGTGATACACGGAGTTCTCAGAACGTGCTTCTTCGCTGTGGGCAATCGGTTAGTAGCATTACATTTCCAGCCATTGTCGACTTGAGAAGTTGTGACAAACCCGTGGACAGGAGAGGAAACCCATCTTGCTTCACCTCGTCGTCATGCTCAGTGTACACTCAGTCAGGTTGTCAGGGCCAAGCCTCCTGGAGCTCTAAACGTGATCTTCGACCATCTCGTGGTGTCTCGGCACAGAAACGCACGAGGGAGACAAGACCAGGGGTCCTCGGTCGGCAAGGAGACCCACTGGAAGTAACGAAAAGACACCTCATGCGACTTAGATGTGGAAACCAGTCGCGCTTGTCTTTAATCAAGGGATCAAGTTTTCTGCGTCATCGCACTGTCTCACTAAAATCACCGAGTCCTAAAGTAAGTCCGTGTCGGAGGCTTCCCAGTGCCAACTCTGTCATTAATAACTCTGCCAGTCAAGCGTCGGAGGATCGGCAGGAGACACAGAGAAGTAATCAGAGGATGAGCGTGCCTCGCATGTATGAAGTCAGAAGCAGTGGGGTGCAGACAGAGGACATCATGATCTGTCCATCTAGCCACACCAGCGTCGTATACCGGGAAGAGAAGCCCGAGAGCAACAACATGTGCAGCTTGCATGTGCGGGAAGGCCTGGAAACGATGGACTCCTCCTTGTCTGTGTCGAGCCTTCAGCCTTATGAATATTCTCCGATGCGTGAGCGGTGGCACAGAGACGTCACCTCAGGGGATACGTGTGCAGTTTGTGACTGCCGACATGCAGTGAGTAACGCATGTGCAGAACCAATGGCTTCGAGGAGCCGCAGTGAGCTGCGGAGAGCTGGTCACTCCAGCGAAAATTGTCTTCGGCGATACTCGTTTCCCTGCAATCAACGGAGCTTCGCCTCCAGGGGCCAGTGTGCGAGACTGCAC
The DNA here is from genome assembly GCF_003073045.1 of Pomacea canaliculata. Lineage (NCBI taxonomy): Eukaryota > Metazoa > Mollusca > Gastropoda > Architaenioglossa > Ampullariidae > Pomacea > Pomacea canaliculata. Next base: position 9,507,181 of record NC_037593.1, read on the forward strand.
AGACTGGGGAGAAGGATCAGGGGCTTGAAGAGAGGGCCTGGCGTCAGTCTTCGTACCACATGCACGGATAGCGCTAAGGCACCCTTTGAGCACTTAGAAAGACGTCAGGTAAGCCATCGACCAAGTGAGGTGGCGCACAATCGACAAGCCTATGATTTTTCTAGCGCTACAGAGAGTCACGAAGAGAACCTAGGCTTGAGAGCAGACAAGACTGGCAGGACTCTTTACTATCCTTATTATAGGAATAGTATCAAGGACTCAATGCGCAACCATTCAAACAACACCGTCATTCCGCAAGCAAAAACAAAGGTTAGAAACGAAGAGCTTGACGGCGCCTGTGAAAGATCGAAGACAGCGCATTATGAACACCCGCCGCGCACCAGATCAGTGCTAGACGATCAGTCATCGCGGCGGCCTTCCGTCGTCCACAGTGCAAGGTCACGGGACTGTTTGGAGGCCGAACCTGACTTTGATAAGGTGCCGTGCTCGTCTCGAGCGGGCCCATATAGGCCCAGTTCCTCACTCGTTGAACCGATCACCACTGCCACCACAGACGACGACGACGACGACGACTACGACGAAACTCCGTCAAGAAAGGCTTCAGTCCGACTGGCCAAAGCTGGCCATACGCCTGGCCCCCAAGAGACTCGCTGGAACAACACCGTAAGAGTCTGTAGTCAGGTCTACGCCCACGCCGGGGCCAGCGACGCCTCTGTCCCAAAGAAAATGAAAGCAAGTCAGCGGTCTTTGCTCACAAACAGGCGTGAGTACGTGGGCCCTTTCTCGGGCCACGGCAGCACGCCTTGCGCGGAAATGGACACATGGAACACGGCCTCCGTGTCCACCGCCTGGCAGAAGTCATGTCAAGACTTGCCGCCGCGATGCGCGGTCCGCACCATAGGGGACGCAGGCACTTCTGCTGCAGATGGTAGCAACGATGGCGGGCCGCGGCCAGGAGATTCTCGGGGCACCGCATGCTTCCAGGAAAACAGTTCCAAATCTAAAAGAATAAAAAAACGAAAGGTGAGCATTTACGTGTCAAATGTGTTGATAGAAGATAACCTCGTTTTGCGCTCGGGTGGCAGGAGAACAAAATGTGAGTTGGGAAACGTCGTAGAAGAACCTCCCGCACGGAATCTAGAGATAGCTTTCATTTTGGCATGCGTCCTCTGCCTACTCTTTTCCGTCAGTCTTGTATGTTCTTTCATCGTTTTTTTTGTTTTTTTGTTTTTTTTTTTTTTTTGTTTTGTTTATTCGTGAATGACAAAGATGATAACAATAAACCAGCAGAGAGTGGGCAAGGGCTATTAACTGCTGATTCTCCACTCAAGATCATTAATTTTAGTCATCAGTTAAAGAAACCTCTCGTGTGCGCCAAAAGCTTGAAACATATAGTAAGTATAAAGTTCATTTCTATATCGCCATGTCATAGCCTTATGGCGTTTTAAAATAATAATTTTTATAATTTTAATTTTGAATAACAATGAGAAGAATCATGACAGGGTTACTCCCCTTACGAAGAAACCAAGACAACAGGGAAAAAAGGATAAAGCTTGGAACAGGAAAATGTCAAAATTCAAAGAAATCATGAGAGCCGTTATAGATGTACATAATTGTAGAATGCTTACTTTTATGAGGTCAGTTAATACATTGTACATGGACACCCGATTTGTTTGTTGTTTGTTTGTTTGTTTTGTGTGCCACCATACCATTTCAGGCCAGATTGTATCACAAAGCCCGGCAGCTGCTCCGTCGGATGTGCCACATCAAAGGTAAAGAAGAGATCCTTTTCAGAGCGGCTATTCGACTCCAGCGAAAGCGTCTAGAAATCCAGGGTGAGACTACTTCATTCAAAGAGGTGCCATTCTGAAGACGCATTTTCTCTGCCTTTTTCAGTTACTGATTATACCAGGATTCGTATCTGTAATCGTTCTCAGACTTATGAGGAGCTTTGAAATTATCTCTCAGAATTGAAATTACCTAAGCGATCGCTTTTATGAGATAGTTTGTCACAAAGTATTGCTCAGCTAGGAGTTAGTCACCTTTCTTTTGTTCGCCAGTATTTTGGTTAGTCCCAGAGAAAATCTGACCGTTGTGTTGGTTTGTAACAACATTTTTGAACAATTTTTTGCGCGAGCAAGGGTTTTTTTGTGATAGGCCACAATATGTCACTATGTAGTTTGCTGTTGTGTCGCAGAGCTTCATTCTGCGATGTTGGTGGCCGCGAAACATTCGACACCACAGTCAGGGGACGAAGATCAAAGGTCGATTTCATCAATATTGTACAGAAGGTACCTTTATTACGGCTACTATGTGTGTGCGCGTGCATACGTGGGGGCAGCGCAGAGACAAAGTTGCACTTGCACTCCATAGATAAAGCAGGAGGATTGATGTCATCCATTTGATGCAATTACCCGATCTCTTCATGCCCGTCCTGCCTCCTTCCTAACGGCACAACTGTCTACAGCTTATGCGACCTGCGGAGGTGTATCCTCAGCATTCTTGATCTGTTCTTTCTAATGACTTCTCCGATGACAAACAACTGCAGGTCTAAACTCTAAATCTTCGACGGTGAAATGTGTCGCCAGGCCTCTCAGACAAATCTGGTCCTCCCTTTTCTTCTGTCTGCAAGATTTCTTTTTGCCCCACAATTTCTGCATTTATTTTAATTCATAGACTTTTGGTTAATAGCGTACTGTATTCGTTCAATTTTTAATCAGATAGTACTACACATTTAGTAGTAGTAGTAGCAGTAGTAGTAGTAGTCCTGTTTCCACTCAATATCCCCTTTTATTTTCTGTCGTCTTGGGGGGTTTTCTCTCATTTCTCCCTATCGTGATTGTTGTTATAATTAGTATCATTTGTAAAGTGCCATGAGCTTGCTTGTAAGGCTGTGATATGGTGCTATAAAATTATTATTACGCTGACGAAACCATCTTGCATGTACATGCGCGCTCTAATCAACCTGTTATTACAGAGCCCAGAAACTGGTAGCTGATCAGATGCTAAGTCACGATGGCTGCGAAGGGGGAGACTCGAGAAAAGGTCATCCACACCGGTCGCGGTCCACTCGACACCATACCCAGCATTACGCACACCAGTCCACCCAGCCAGACCGCTATACCCCCTGTGAGCACGCCTCTGCAGGCGACAAAACAAATGGTGCGTCCACAACACAGCACGAGTGTTGACAACTTGTGTTACTATGGTAACATGTCCTTAAACAATCAAAGCGCTGAGGTCCGTCCTTGTCTTTAGTAAGAAAGTAGGCGACAAGCATCTCCCCTTCTGAGACCTAGTTCTTTCACTCATACGTGTTCATAGCGCCAAATTACTATTAAAATGTTCATGATGGTAAATCTAGGAAGGGAAAATTAGCTTTCAGTTGTGTAAAATCTCTAAGTAAAAAAAAATACTTATCCATTTAGAGGTAGCAATTTGGTAGCCAAGTGGAAGTTATAAAATTAAATGAATTTAGGTGAAAATCCCATATTCATTCCACTAAATCCTTCAGATAGAGGTGTAAAGGTCCAAATCCAGCAAAATTTTAAAAATAAAACGAAAAAGTAGATTAGCTATGTGAAAACAATTAAAATCTTGCCTGAGGCATTCGTGCAGCATTTAGAGTCGCATGCCTTTAGTTTGTATTTGACACTGACACTCCTAATGGTAGTAAAATTAATTTCAATATTTTCTTTTTTGTTTTGTTTCTGTTTTTGTGTTTTGTTATATTTATTGAAAGTATGTGGCATGATGAGTAGTTAAAAAGATAACCGCTCATCTAATTTTTATGCGTGTAAAATATCGACACCGTAAAGAGTTTCAGTGAAATCTGACGGCCGTCATGATTGGACAAAGTCTTTCAGTTTCAAGCAAAATTTATATATTTCTCTAAATATGTCCGTGTTTCTGAGATTCTTAGCAGATATTTAATAAAATTAGCGTTCGGACAACCATTTTTTTACACATGATTTCCTTCGTCTACTAGACAAAAGTGATTATCTCGGTGATTAAAGTACCATGACGCCCGTTAGTATGACATTCAGATCGCATTTAATTTTTGCAGGAATATGTTGACAAACACTTTGTATGTGGACATCGTAGAAATTTGTGAGGTGAAAGGTTTCAGTGCACCTCGTTTGTTCGAAACTTCGTAGTGTGAATGGAATATTGGTCAAAAGTGACCCAATCTCGACCGGCCTTTTTTTTTTTTTTTTTTTTTTTGTCATTTTAACTTTGGATGCGTTGAGAATGAGTGTGTTTGTCTCAACCGCTGCCCATGTTAGGTTATTGCCTCATTGATAAATTGCCAATGGCCATGAATACGAACCGTAGATAATATACAAAGTTTACTGATGTGACTTCCATGCAGGCCAGCAATGCAAAGTCAGTTGGGGAGAGTCACAGCAGCAGCAGCAGCAGCAGCAGCAGCAGCCGCAGCAGCCGCAGCAGGTGGGGGGTAGGGGAAGGTCGTCCACGTCGTCAGCATCCGGCAGCACCGCCACCGGGTGCAAGGTGGGCGTGCACACTGAGAGCAGCGTCCACAAGGACGATGACAGCGATTATGATGACGATGACGACGAGTCGTACTCGTCGGGCACTCGAAGCGAAGATGAGGAGAATAACCTGGATGAAAAACCGTCCACAAGTAAACGAGTAAGGCTCTGCGTGTGCGAGAAAGAGACTTGCTAGTTTACCTTACCCTTTCTCACCTGCTACAATATTTAACTAGACATAAGTCACACTTTGTTTAGACATGTTATATCACGAAAGTAGGTTGATTAGGGGCCTGCTAGAAAGCTTGTGTTTCTTTTCATCTTCTTCCACTGGTTTCAAATAGTTTTTCGTTTCCTCTGTTTTATCCTCCTTCCTCCTGTTCAACAACCTCTTGGCTCCTCCCTTTAAGTGCGTGTTTGCCCATCATCTTGCCTGACTGACATTCGCTGATAAACGCGACATTCGACGACGGCAGCGAGCACATGGCGATCCTCTGCCGCGCGACTGCTGCCGCGCCATCGCTAGGGCACGTAACGTAATCAACAAGCGCTCCCCTGGGCCCGCGTGCACGAGGGGCAGACAGGTGGCCGTAAACTTCAGACGGAAGACGGGGTCCTGAAAGGCGTCTTGATGTACGGACACTGGAGATACGAAGGTTCGCGCAACGCGGCCCTGGACCGGGAGAAAATCCGTTTTGTGCTGTTCTCTAATGCTGCCGTGGAGGCAGCAGCGGAGCTGAGAACTTGTAATTAACCGCAGCTACAGCAGCTGCTCCTCTGCTTGTCCCCGGCACGGCCAAGAAATATGTTTCCCTGATGCCTGATGACATACTCGTGCCGTGGGATTAATTGTGCGGGCTTGATTCGTCTTTGTATGGTTACCACCTCTTCGCCTAGTGTCTTCAGAGAGTCATTGGGTGGCTGCCAAGTGTACTCGGAATTTCGGGGGAGAAGGGAGGGTTTTGTTGTTAGTGTCGGAGGCTCCGTAGCTGGTGAGTGCAGCTCTGGCTGGTTTAAGATCTGCTCGGAATTGTAGCTGAAAAGTTCCACCTGTCTACCCAGCATTTGTCCAGCAGGAGTGGATATCTGATTTATCAGGTAAAAAAATAAAGGTGGCGGCTTGAGAGGATTGGCCTCAACCTGTCGTGCTCTGGACACAGTGGACCACTTACAGTCACTTCCCTGACGGCAATTAAGATTCCATTTCTTCCAAAGACGGGGATTAAGTTATGGGACGCTTTTATTTTTTAGTGTGAGTGAAGCTGTGAACAGTGGTGACTCATCACGTCTTCGCTTGTGTCGTTGCAGAGATCGGACGCAGACACCGCATCGGAGTCTTCTGACGACGATTCCGAGGATCCTACCAAGTGTGGCTTCTTCCGAGAGCAGTGACGTCACGATCAGTCTCCTTTATCCCTCCCTCAATCCCGCACATCCATCCAATCCTTGACTGTCTGCGAGACGACAGCCAAACATGGTCGTTCTCTCCTCTCACCTGCTTGTGATGATGGCGATGAAAAAGAGGAAGAAAATCGCGATGGCTGCGTGTTCTTCGCGACGCTGTTGTCTCTTCTCTCGTTCACTCACACACTCTGTATGTCTCTCACACATACACATAAGAATGTTTTTCCTCTACTCACTCCATGGCTTTTCTAGAGTTGTTTTACATGCATTGATGTCCACGTGTTTCTCTCTACTGCCTGTCTGTTCCTTCTCGTAATAAATTCTTGTTTTTAAAGAATTATATAATATAGTTCCCGCTCACCCTGTAACGTGAGCCATTTTTATTTTTTTTTTAACGATACGGGATTCTGAAATATCTGCCTATAGAATGTCCAGAGTAAAGCATCAAATAGCGTAAAGAAGGTACTTTTTACTATTCTTGCTTTGAAACGCAAAGCTTAGTTTTCCGTGCGAAATTTGTCTTGCAGAAGATCAATAAAATGCACGTTTCCCTCATTTAAAAAGCATCTGAGTTGGACAGCTTTATGCCTAGACCCCCCTAACCCACAAACTCCCTTACACTCCTTGGTGTCTGCATAACGGGCACTTTCTCTGTCCGCTCTAAATGCACATTTTCCATATTTGCATTTTTACAGTTTCTTCAAGTTGCTGGAGAAAAAGATTTCTTGCTTGGACCTTCGGCTGGAAATCTCCCATCTGCCCACCCAGGGTGTGCAGCCACTTGGCAGTGGGATCGGTTATTTATCTTTCCTAAAATTTGTTTTTGACAGTTGCATTCACTACATAACATATCAAAACGTCTGCTTAATACACGTGGTAGTCTTCAACATTGTAGTAGCAGTCTTGTACAGTTTTTGTTTTAAATTTATGAGGTCTAAACAATTTCTGATCTGCTCTTTTGACCTGTGCTTATTCTGTTCTTTACTATTACTGATGAAGTATTTTTTTCTGCTTGCAATTAGTTGCTTTATACATTACAATGCTGTTCATTTATCTGTGGTGTAACAAAAGACGATGTTACGTATTACACCATCACCACCAACATAGTTCGACGGAAGTGTACAGGCATATCTCCGTGAAGAAACGCTCATGAATGCAGAATGGTGGGTCCACCAACGACCTACACACGAAGGCACATTATCATGATGACACTACCTCAAGACTGTAACCTTGTCCCCCATGTTAGTATATTACTAACATTAATGTCGATTAGATTCAAGCACTTTTTGTGTGTAGGTGAGGAAGACGGGTTTTCTGGTTGTCTCTTCTAGCGTCTTTTATAGCTGTCAGAATGAGGCTCTTTGACAAAGGCGACAAAGTCAAGATGAAGACCCCGACGACGATCTCGTTTGACAGCTTTGGCTGCACCCCTCTCCTCCCCTCACCACCACCACCACACACACAGCCCCTGAAAGCTTCCTCTGCAAAGGCCGGTGCGAGGCAAAGGGAGAGAAAGGTGACGCTAACCCTATCATTGCTCCCTTGTTAACGCATGCGGGGACAGAACGAAAATAACGGGGCCCGTAAACGTGGTTAGCTGCCACCGCGTGCGGCCCTAATGACGACCATGCGGCGACTAATGGGCCGCGCGGGGAGGAGGAGGAGGAAAGTGGCCTCAACACAAATAAACTAGCTTGAAACACTCCCCCTCCAACCAGTGATCTCCTTCCTTGAGTCTGCGTCAAAAACTCATTTTTAAATGCACGCTCAGGCTTTGCCGGCTGTAAGTTTTGTTTGTGTGTGGCTGTGGACATGTCTAGGTGGACTGATGTCTGTCTACCGAGACCAACGCTTAGCCTCTTGCAAAGTTCTCGGATGCTGTTAGCCTCGGCGAGCCTAAAGCATGAACGTGAGTAAACCGGAAGCTTTCTACACTCCAGCCTCGTTCTAGTAGTTAACTGGAAAAATCATTTGCAAGCAGTCCATTAATACAAGTTCGTAGTGTGGCGAAGGAGTGAAGAAGGAAACAAATGTAAAGGAGTTTGAGAGAGGGAGAAATGAGAGTCTTCGTATCACGACGCATGCGCACTGGCTGCTTGTTGAACAAACAAACACTGACAGTCAAACGTCGGCGTAGGTCGTTGCTCGTCGCGTGTGTCCTTGGTTATTTCTTGTGAATATAGCGGACGTTGCAGCAATGGAGGATGAAAGCGGTTATGTTGTGTGCTTCAATAGGGGAGTCCATGCAGTTTGATTAACTTTTTCGTAAAGTAGGTTTTTTGCGATTTCTCGTTCGAGGCCTTAATTGGGGGGGGGTCTTTTTGAGGGTGGCTTAAAATAATAAGCTTATACACTCGAAGACTACCACTACGCTAAAATTCCCTATATTTTTTTTTAAATAGTCTCTCGCTTGAGTATTTAAATTAACATCCAAAAAACAGTTAATACTCACGTCTTTAATCAGACCTGTAATATCATGATACATCTATTAGAAGATCTGCTATCTTTGCAGTTTAACTGCATTTTTTTCTAAGCAGAGGCATTTCTGATTTATCAATAGCCATAAAAGGTGTTCAGGGTTGCGTCCTCTGATCTGAGAATCCGTTTGAAGTGGTGTGACTCTTGCTTTGTCCAGGTACATATATCAATGTGACTCCAGTCCATTATGTCAGCGAGATCGTGCAGCCAGCTCATTCCATTAACCTCCTCCGCAGAGAGTTCAAAAGCAGGAGACGCAAATTTCCAATAATTTAAAAAAGAGAAAGATTTTTGTCATTAGGCTTGAGAAGGCAGGTTCGGTCTGGAGTCTGTTAATTATTGCTGGATGTAAGCGGATATTAGGAGACATTTTTGTTTCTTTTCTCTGTCTTTAGCCTGATAACAGTATTAGAATTGATCAGTGACTACAGAGGCGAAACGTGAGTTTTGGTCTAATTTTTGGTTGTGGTCAGGAAGAAAGAACCTTTATGCAAAATTAATCCTTCTTTTTGCCTCTCTGTACTGTTCTAATTCTTCAGGCGAGAGAGAGAGAATGAATGAAATAGAGAAAGAGAACTCGTTCTCAATTTTATATTGAGCAGGCAAGTCCCAATTTCAAAGGGAGAAACGAAGAACAACAACCATATTTGTTAAGATCTTCATTATCATAGACTGGAACTTCAAGGAAGAATGTGAAAATAAAAATTAACTCGCTGTAGTACAAGACTGTAAGAGATACAGCAGCAACAACAATCGTCATCATCATCATTATCATCATCGTATGAACATCAACTGAGAGCTTTGTACTGACGTAGTAGAGGCCATCGGTCCATCAAAGAACATGGTTACAGACAAGGGGACAAGAAAAGTACTGAGCTTAGTGAGAACAAATCATCGTGCAGAAATATATCACAAGTTGCCCGGCATCAAAACAGAAACAAGCTTGGATACATGCTGAGAATTACCATTCGGGCCTCTGGTAGGCACAATGGAGGATATTGTGACATTCACATTTCTAAAGAAATTAGATATGATGTGCTTTATGTACACAATCAGCAAAGTTTCTGATTAATGTAGCACAAACATGTTCATGAAAAGAGAAACTTGAACTCCTTTACTGAGCCTTATTGGGTGAGATCAAAAGTGTTACATCCAGATATATTCGCTGTGGGACCATGCAGAGAAAGACTAGTATCAAACAAATAATTACAGAATTGTACTAAAACTGTCGCTGTTACGTGGGATAAATTTTTTTTTAAACTCACCAATGAGACATCTAAACCTGCAGCCATTTTTTATGCTTCATTTCGTGCGAAGTAATGGAATCATTGAGAAACTATCATCAAACCTCATGTCGTTCTGTTGTCCCAAAACATTGTCATCACCAAACTTTTCGGCCTCAGTGAGATCAGGCGATGCATTCAGAATTCTGACTGCTGTGGAAATAATCATACCATTTTTTTTTATACATAATATTTATATATTAATGTAAATATCATTTCCCTTACCTTTTGTATGGTATAAAACATCATTTATATTCTGATGTCTTTTATTCTGATAAGTCAATCAATTTGTAGCTAAATGGTTTGACATGAACCTCTTCAAATGTTTCAAATAAAATATGATTTCTTTTATTACTGACATTATAGATCATCCTGTTTTGGTAGCGGACATTAGGCTAATATTCCTGAGCGGAATCCCCCAGAATGGTAATAACCAAATCTTTTTTGCTATGCCTTGTGAAGACCAACATGAGTGCACAAATTATATATTACTGGGTTTAGCTCATTGCAGCAAATATGATAAGTCCTTCCACATCGGTTGCTTCTCTTCAACCATGAGTAGCAAGAGTTGGAAACTGTGAGGCCAGTTGAGGACTTAAGTGACATGTTTCTCGGTCTTGACGCAATAATTGCACCTGTTACTTGAGAATGGCAGTGCTTGTTGTAGTCGAAAGGTTTTTTTAAATTATAAAATAGTTTCTTGTAGCAAACTAAACCGGGTCATTTCAAAAACTTGTGGCACTTGGACTAGTCTTTAAAATTGAAGGACGGACAATATTTATGAACAAAACCCACTAGAAAAACAGAGGCCAATTTCAAGGAGCACGAGAGAGCCTGGCATGTTCCCCAAAGTGCTGTCAAAATAGCTGTTTTTAAACGCCCTTGGCGAAAATTGGAACAAGGCGTAAGTGAATCAGGTTCCAGAGTAAAGAGCACTTACACCAAGACTTGGAAGGCGGGTATTAAGAGCAGAACCCTGATGTAACGGTCTTGTCAGCATAGGTTAGCTTATTACGGAGAATATGTTTGCAAATGTCTGCTAACGTGGCCTTTTAGCACCTGTAAAAAGCTGCATGAAAAATACCTTAATGAACCGCTGTAAGGGCGCTTATACCTCCGTCCTGTTAAAAAAAGAGAGAGATATATAAAAATTGTGGCGGAGGAAAGGGCGGAGGGTCTCGTGAGAAATACATTATTTTTAAAAGCAAAAAATGAAATTTAATTATGGTTTATAATTAGCGCGCAACAATGTTGAGGGCTGGAATAGAAAGCCACAACCTAAACTCACGAGAAGACAGGCCAATGGATCCAAATAATCGCTGAAGCTCGTTTTGCTGTCGATCTCAGCTGTTGTAGTCCCACGGATTTCCGAAGACTACGCAGAAGAAACTAACCGACATATAACAATGGACACTTAACTAATGCCATGTGAAGAAGCCTCGCGAGAAGTAAATTGTCATAACACAGGACAAGGTGTAGAAACAGGGGGTCTGTAGCCAGGTCGTTAGTGTACTCGAATGTGGGGCAAAAGGTCTCGTGTTCGAAACCTGCCCTGGCTTCTCACTGGAAAACTTCCTCTTTCCACCCACCAGTTGTCCAGCAGAAATTGTCAGGGAAGATGATGAGAAAGGTTCAGGGTTCCACATGCTGTGCCTTAGTGTTCACTGTTTAGGTTTGGTACTGATATGGGCCTCTCTATGCCTTTTAAAAAAAAAAACCACACAAAATCTACAGGGAGCTAGGGCACCGAGGAGGGGAATTCGTTTGGTGTAACTAACCACTCTAAAGTAAATTAGACCTCATTCAGTAAAAATTTACTGCAAAATTTTCAGCAACTCAGTTATACCTGGTCGCCATAAGGTGTTTCGTGACAAGCCCTGTTCAATTCGAGAACTGAGATTTATGTCTTGTAAAAATTACACCTATCATACTGTCTCCGAAAGATCACGTGTGTTCACCATTACGACGTTGGAGGACCATGTCTATTATTATTTTTCTTGACTGTTTTTTGTCAGTTGTGATTATTCCGCGTTCTGGTTAATGCTGTTTTATGGTTACTGTGGTTTTATGTTTTTTTGGCACTTTTATAAATTATAAAATTATGCAATGAGCTTAGATAATCTACTAGAATAACTAGACTGCTGACGATCCATCAAGCACCGTGGTGGAAGCTATTGACATCTGCGCATGCGCAGTGGCTGACCTGCTCAACGTCGATCGAACTTCCAGCTGTAAAATACACATGTTGTCTTTCAACCTCAATTGATTTCTATAAAATTTCTTTTGAAAACAAAGTGTGTATTTAACGCTTGGAAATCGATCGATGGTGGACCAATTTGTAATGGCGCGTTGACATGCAGATGTTGCTGTCACAGCGCGACAAACCTTCGACATGGAGCAGTTGGAGACAAAGCGAGGCGAGAAGGTATCCGGCACGACACATCCGTGCTGCAGACTACCAGGATGTCAGCCTGCCTGCCTGCCTCTGTCTATCTGTCTCACACAGCTGGATTCACAACACCAGTAGCAAGAATACAACTTTTCCACGGAGCCATTGTCTCCACCTCACACTGCGCATGCTCAGGTCGCAACAGGCACGCATGCGCAGATGAGCGAGAAACGAAACTTGACGGGGACGAGGAACGTGTCCGAAATAAATTGTACATGTTAAATTCAATGGCATCACAACACGTGTATCACTCATCAAAAGTCCTCCACAAAGGAATACATTATTACACGTAAGACATCTGATGTTGCAGGATACATTTCTCATCCTGTCCTAAAAGGGACAGACATGTCTCCTGTCTTATCTCCGCCCACGTGTCTGCGACTTGCGCGTGCGCGGGACAGTCTTGGAAAGACAGATCAAAGGGAAAGCTGAAACCGTGACACTCTTGTCGTGAGCTCAGATGTCCACCAAACACGTTAGTTGTCCCTTCTTTATCTCCCCCCCCCCCCCACCTACACAAACGAACTCTACAGTTCATCTGTGTGTGATTTAAAATCGCTTCCCTTAACTTTGTACTCAGCGCAAAATTACTTGTATTTTTGTTCTTTCTATTTTGTTTTTACAAGTAAGTGCAAAACAAACAAGCAGCGGATTAGACAACACCATAAGTACAAACGAATATCAATAGAAAGAAGGTTTAACAAAAAAGAGGATGACTGACCCTGAAGACAAATACACAGTGACCTCCTTCGAAAACAAGTAACAACATTCGAGTTTAAAGTCACTAAGCGAGGGGTCAGTCAGTTATTCTGGCAAAGAAACATGGCATTAAGCATCATTGTGATTTTGAAGTTCGACTAACACGTATATTCTACTGGACAGTGGTCGTCTGGAACACAGGACTGGAGTGTGCGCTATTAGCACCCAAGAAACACAAGTCGCTCAGGTTCGTTTTCCGGTAGAGAGCTGAGGTTCATTCTTCCTGGTCAAGACAGTCAGTCAAGAAAAAGTACATACGACAAACAAACAACAAAAAAACCCACACAAAAACCCCACTTCTCTCTCTCTCCTGTCCGCCATGGGTTCTATAAAAATTGGACACTCCTTTGTTGTCGCCTCTAAGGCGGGTTTATTTCTTTTATGACGGTCAAATGTCTGTCTGTAAGACGGTCGTTGCGCGTGCAGGCGACGCCAAAGGCTTGTCACCAGTCAGGGGGGTCATGTTCTTGTGGCGCGCGCGCGTGCATGCCTCGTCTGCTGCTGCAGCAAGAGAGAGAGATGCAGTCAGTCGTAGTCTCTTCAATTCTTCGCGTTCGGCCGACTGATGGCCTGTTCAGCCGCAGTGGAGGTACAGAGAGCGAGTGAAGTAGCAGCAACAGCCGCAGCAGCATTTTACTCCTGAAGTCAGCAGAAACGTTGGAGCTGAACATCAGCAGGCTTCTTGGCACTTAAGTTTCGTCAGATGTCGCAACCGTTATAGTCTGTTCACACCTGGTGCCGATGTGGTCTTCCACACTCCCCCAATCAAGGTAAGTGCTGCTTCGTCTGTACCTCGCCTGTCGTCGCCAACCCACGTTCCCACATGAGCATTGCGCCATCTCCTGTCCTCTCAGGTCTGTTTTCATCACCTGTTGTTGTCCTCTAACGGTTCACCGCGCCTATTTCATGGACGCTGGAGCGTAGGTCCCGGCCCTGGACAAGGGAACTTTGTCGGAAATTCTACGGTTTACAATGCAGATCGTGATAATCACCGTCCCTCGTGCTAGTCGGTGACCACACGGTCAGGTCTGTCTCCTCTCGTGCATCCTGCGTGTGCGCATGTCTCGGTCGCCGAGTAGAAGACGCCGTGATGTCGGAATGAGTCAGCTGCTGGCGCCAGGTGGACAGTCGACGACTCAATGGCGGCAAGCTTCCTGTCCGTTGTGTGGTGCGTGCGGCCTGTTTGTCGCCGCGTACACGTCTCCATCTCTGTAGGAGGTCGGCTTCGGGTAGCGGGTAGCCTATTGATCGTCCTGGTCACTTGACCACCCGGTGAACAGGACGCTGACAGTTTACAAAAGGCAAGAAATTGCAAGATAGCTGTAGCTCTACGGTAACAGGTAAATGTAGCGTACACCTGTAAGCATGCTGTCTGTCTATTGTTACTCTATTCTTCAAACTACATTCGGTCTACATCCGGTCTAACTCAACCTTATTGACCCACTTTACGGTACATGTATAATTTATTGTCTCCTGTAGGAGAAATAATCGCAGAGACAACCTTTGTAGATGCAGTGTGAAGGAAAGATCTTTGTGTATCATGTTAGTCGTGGGTTTATTTTAAAAATCAGTGTGAGTTATATTAGTCCTGTATTTTGATAATCATTAGCACCAAATAATAATCACCAAGACAGGAAACCAAGTCTCACCTGTGTAGATGTGATCCTAGGATTGTGTGTGTCGTGCTGGTCGCGGTTTTGAATTGTAATCTTATTTCGGGGTGGCCTGCTCGTTTACAATATGTCCAAGAAGTAAATTTAAGGATTCGCCCGATCGCATGGAAACAGTGGCATATGACCACGTGCACAAAATGTCTGATGGTCATTTCTTTTGGTTGCCGTCTGTTACTGAAGGCGCTTCAGTCAATCCTTTGCGAATGAACTGCTATCATTTTTTTCGGTTTGGTCCAAATATAGCAAGTGAAAAAGAAGACAAGGGAATAAAAAATGCTCTCCGTATCTGTCCATAAATAGAATGCATTCGTAATCTGAACAGTCGGTAAAATCTGTTTGTTTCGAACAACCGAATAACCGGACGACTACATAAATAAATTAATATGTATATTTTACGTAATGTCTTAGTCTCTCAAATACCGTATTTAAGCAAAAATGTAGACAATGGAGCTTTTAAAAAAGATTGATTTCATTTCATTATGAAAATACAGAAAAACGTGGAAGTGTGCGAAATTCAGGTGAAGCGAGTGAGTGAGATTCCGATGTAACACAACATTCAACAGCAATACTATCGTTTATTAGTTTGTTTCCAAAACTAGGAGTTTACATATTATTCAGAGACCAATTGCTAAGTTTACAAAAGTTGTCTAGATTTAAATTAAATGACAAACTAACATCGATGATGATTTGGCGTAATCGACTCAAAGCAGTGGTCAGATCGACTATGGGTCGGGGTCGAATTTACTGACTGTCGGCAAATGGTCGAATCGACCGGCACCACCGAGATCGTCCTTTGCTACGTACGGAGAGGATGTAAGTCTTTGGTGATCTCAACTGTATGGTTGGTGTTTTGATAGGAAAGTGTTTCGATCTCCTGGTGATTTCGCGCTACAGAGAGAACAGCTAATGAAAAAGGAAGAAAATCGAGTAGCTGGTGGAACTCAGTTGACGGCCATCCTAGTGAACACGTGTTACATCCAGCAGTCTGTCACTTACTCAGTGTTGAGGGGATCACATGGATAGACGGGCAGCTGACAGGGCCCGCCACTCTTTGAATGCTTTACCATGTAGGTATTGTGTGCAATTGCACAAGAGGCACCCATCACAAGTGCTTCGATAAGCAATTAAAACCTTGCTTCGGCCAGGTCAACATTAACTCTCTGTACTAAGAACAATTGGCAAATTCCAGCCCATGGCTACCAAATACGCAGTTCAGTCCTTCGAGACCTTTCGAGCATCAGCAGGTTAACCACCTACAAACAGTTTCTAGGGCAACATCTGCCACAAAGTCTGAGCTGGAAGGACTGGCCCCTGAGCCACCAGAGAACATTACACTGTCACAATGCTGTGTCCAGTAACTGTCACACACACAAAAAATCAAGGATTCTGCTTGCTGAGCCTCCTAATCTCGGTTTCAGTTTCTCGTGTAAGCCAAATATCTTGACGCACGCAAGGGTAGCCAAGGGGTTTATACAGAATTAACACTATTCCAGATTTACGAGCGTTAGAAAGAACACGTGACCCTGTTTAGTGATGTAGATAAAACGTGGGACCAATTCCGAGAACACACAAAGAGAGAGAGAGGCAGGGGGAGAGAGATCAGATGGCGTAGCGGGGACAAGAGGGCTGTTGTGTTGGTTCCATCAACAACCGTGCTAACGAAGCGTTCTTAAAAAGAAAAAAAACCACCTAGGCGCAGGTTGCCTCCCACAAGAGATTCCGGAAATGAGAAACAAATCTGCACTTTCTGGCTTCTTTCCTGAGTTAATCTCCCCTGCAGCTGAGTGAGACGAAGGCCTGCGCCATGCACAGAATATTTTTTGTGCAGGAGGCAATTTGTTCCAGTATTTTCAATGGCCAGTCCTGCGCCAAACCCAACGCCTTTGCCAGAAGCCGCTCGTAAATCAAGTATTTTGCGATCCATGTCCTAAACAAACCCACTCCCCAGAGAATCGAGCCGCCGTGAGTGCAGTATTTGTTGGTGGCGATAGAGTTTGTTGATATGTTCTCTTTCTTTTCATTTTTTATTTTTTTGGCACAGCTGTACAAGGAAGAGAGCGACAAGAATTATATGCCCGGCGGCAGATAATAAAAAATAATCTGTTTTCAACTACTCATCTTCCGACCTCAATCCCAGAAAACAAATAATGGCGACGTTTTTTCTATTGCTATTTAAACATTTTCTTCTCTTCTTTTTTTTGGGACGTGTGTAGCATGTAACATCAAGACATCAGTCTGTTACATGACATGTCTTGTATCATGTGTAGCATGTAACATCAGGACGTCACTCTGTTACATGACATGACTTGTATCATGTGTAGCATGTAACACCAGGACTTCAGTCTGTTACATGACAACCTCACGGTGCTACGTGACGACCAAGAGCTGGTACGTGGCGACCACCAGGTGTTACGTTGACGACCGCATTCTGTGAGGAGGCGCCACTAAGCTGCCATGCTTTGATGCAGAGATAACCACGACATGCAACGGCTGAAAAAAATCCTGTGGAGGCCTGCTTTGAAGTCAGAGAGAACATACACTTCTAGCTTTTTGACCTATCGCTTCTTCTACCGACGATCACGTGACTCCGACACCAACTTGGACAAAAGTGTGTAAACAGAGAGGATTTGTAGAGGCTGCAGTTGGGAATCGCTAGGTTTATGGTTGAGCAGTTAGCAACATGTGTGATGGGAGTCCTCAGACGAGAACAAGTAAATGTAGGGCCAAACATTGATGTTGATGAGACGCTACTCGACAAGCACCTGCACAAAGTTTCAAAGGCGAGTTGTTCAGATACAGTTGTGTGAACATGGCCTATCAGTTCCCAGTGAACATCCCTGCACTTTGAGGGACAGGAAGGATTAGTATCACTGCATGTAGGTTTGCCACCGTGGCTAAGGAAAGGTAAATGCAAATAAAGACATTCAAATGTGATCAGTTCGAAATATTATGGACCTTTTATTATATTGCACAACTGTGCGCTGTCCTGCCCCTCCATCTGTATTCACCCAGGTTTGTATGAGTCTGCCAACAGTCGGTGTTCTGGACTGTCATCAGCAGGTCTTTGGTTCAAAGTACGTTGGAGGTTGTGGTTGGAAAATTTTCCTGTCCACCCTGTAGTGTATTGGTACCTATATATAGCAGGGATTGTATATAAAAAAAGGTATACAGAAAGGATTCAGCTCTGCTTTGCGCAAGCCGCGCCATAGACAGAGGTTTCAGTCGGTTGCCTCATCCAAACTGGATACCAGTATCAGCGGCTTTATAGCCTCTAGAGGAGATAAAAAGAATAATCAAAGTCAATTGGCGAATGCTTACAAATACAGACGAGAGGAACAGCAAACCAACCTCACCGGGTCGCCTGTCTGCTTCTAGATTATAGCCTCCATGTTAATACAAACCCTGACTTTTACATTCATCTACACTTCGATAACAAGCAGACTTCAGACAAGACTGAAAGGGAGTGGCAAGAGGTGAAGTGAGAAGTCGAAACTATAGTCAAAAGTGAAATACAAAAAAACACAACAAAAAAGAGGAAAATCAAATAAATTTCTATCCAGCAAACTACTTAACATTCCCGGCTAGCTAACCACAGCGGTTGTATGTTTACAGAACAGTCTTCTCAGATGTGGCGGGCAACGAACGGCTTGTGTCTGGAGGAGACCTGCTGGCACGTGGGTTCTTTATCGCCAATCGCATTCGCATGGCAGGACTGCAATGCATTTCAGTCGCACTGTTAATTAGTGGCACCTAATATTTGCCCCACACGCTCCTGACAGCACGCGTCCGCCACCCTTTCATCCTCCCCGCGCGCGCTCCTGGGGACTGGAGGAACGCCGCCTGGCGTCGCGGTCTTTATCGACAGGTGAAACATAGTCGACTCCGCACACCTGGCAACTCACTCAGCTACATCTCACCCATCCCACCTACAAGCTGTGGACACCACTTGACTTGTCAACTCAGTGAGTGAGGTCGAGGGACTGAGTGACACTGTGGACCTGCTTTCACAAAGCTTGCGGTCAGACGACACCAGTGTTTCATTCGATAATTTTTCTTTCATCGAGCTTTGCTGCAGTGCGATAAATGTAATGCTTAAATTAAAACTTCTAAACGTTCGTTGGATTTAATACCAACCAAATAAATCGAGGAAGTCGAACTGAGAATTGTCAATCGTAATCCTTTGAAATTAAATAAAGACATCGCATTCAAACGGCCCAGTCGGGAGTAAATTGGAAACACCGATTTTTTTATTTTTTTTTTGTGGTAGAACTTTAACGTATCTTTAATGTCAGGATAGCAGTTCTTACAAATGAGGTAGAATCACGATAACACTGATGAAGTAATGAAAAGATATTTTTGGAACGACGATGGGGGAGCTCCTGGCTAAAATTGACTTTAATATAGAGGAGTCTATTCAAGACTAATTTAAACATTCGATCCATTCGACCGGATTTGAAGCTGGTCTAAATTTGATGCTGTTGCCATTCCCATACAGTTAAATGTTACGTTGGTCTTTATTTATTAGTCGGGGTTTTTTTTTTTTTTTGCGTGCAACTGTATTGTACGGACTTAATTTATTTCCATCAGCAAAAAAGTAAATAATGAATTCTTGAGTCAATTTTGTCTTTTGTCTTTTTTTATCCGCAGGTTCGCATTGATGTGGGGATAAATCCATAAAAGCAATCTCACCTGCAGAGAGCTATCTTAAACTCGGTTTAGTGGCTCATCCTACACTTACTCTACTTACGAGGTACTGAATGACTAAGTGTTAGTTGGCTAACTAACAGGCTGACTAATGGCTGAGGGTGTTTGTCACAAGAAGACGGCGGCCCTCCTGTGGACTTTACTAGAATGCGTGTTTTTTTCGGGGGTCGTGCTGGGTTGGTCATGGCTGGCCCTTGTCTTCCAAGCCGACGGCTACTTCCTCGGTCACTGCTTCGACAACGCCACCAACATCACCAATGCCGCCGTCTCCGGCGACAGCACCGCGGGGCCGCAGGGAACCACGGGAAGACGTTGCCAGCAGCGACCTCGAGGTGTCCGAGGGTCCACTGCCGCAGTCCTTGCACACCCTAGCTCCACCTACGAGCCCACTGCCACCCTCCTTGCACACCCTAGCTCCACCTACGAGCCTACTTCCACCCTCCTTTCGCACCCTACTTCCACGTACGAACCCATGACTGCCCTTCTTACACGTCCATCTCAAACCTTCAAACCCACTGCCGCCCTCCTTTCATCTCACCACCCCACCAACGAACCCACGGCTGCCCTTTTTTCGCAGCCCCTGCTCACTCAGGAACCAACATCCACCCCTTTTTCAGACATGCAGGTCTCCGGACAGACCGAGGTGTCCGGCAGTTCCACCAAACTCGACCCTTTGGAAGCAACATCTGCGACCTCATCCTCGGCATCGCTTCGGCCCTTCAACGGCCCTGAGAATGGGGGACTCCCGAGGCCGCAGCACAGGTCCTGTCCAGAACAGATGGAACGACTGCGTCTGCTGTTCGCCGTGTCGCACGTGTTGCGGGACCTGCTGATGCTGCCAGTCGGCGCCTTCATGGACAAGTACGGCACCACGCGAACTCGCCTCCTGTCCGTGTGAGTCAGGCAAAAGGCAATATGATTTATATAAAGTAACACGCCACCACATGACATTTTAAATGATAAAACAACATTATGTTTATCATAACATAGCCATTAACCTATCATTACACAACCCTTAAATCTGTTGAGCAAGTTTGTCAAAGTTTACCTAAGACCTACTACTAACGATCGGCTTTGTCATAGCAAGCAATAACATCAACGTTACCAAAACTTTTTAAAAATTATTGTTATCCTCCGGTTAAAAAGTAAGGTTCTGATCGAAGGAGGTAACCGTTGCATCCAGGCATTACTGTAGAAGATCGCGGGCTCAAACTGAGACAACAGCGCCATCTGTCAACATGCAGCGCCTGCTGTTGTAGGCCTCTGATTGAGACAACAACATTATCAGTTCTCTTGCCCTAGAAGCTCTGTTTTGTAAACAAAACATGCATTAGAAATTTTAGCCTGTAAACATAATGTTCTCTTTTAAATTTTTTTTCGAAGTTTTGATATGCATCGCTACTTTTTTGGATGATGAAAATGATGATGATGATGTTGTTGTTGTTGTTGTTGTTGTTGTTGTTGTTGTTGTTGTTGTTGTTGTTGTTGTTAACCACTATGCTTACCTTTTTACTCCAGACTCATCTTCGCTCTGGGGACACTGATGATGACTTTCACAAGCGCTGGTGAGTTGTGTTTTTTTTTCTCCCCGTCGTTCCCAAAGACATCGCCAGACTAGAAGGGGGAGGATAATACAAAACAAAAGATACGAGTGTTTACACTGCCTTGAGGGCCACGCGCGTGCCAGGGTATCGTACGCTGCACCATGGCACCCGCAAGACAGAGTGGAGGCACCACACTCCTGTAGTTTCCTTTATCGTCTGGAGTCTCGCTCCATTCTGCTAAAATTCGGATCACACACGCACATACACATTAAGACGCTGTGTATACAACATTTAAGGTTCTTCTCAGTGTTTATCTTGTTTTTCCTAAAAGAAGAAAACTTTTTTTCTACATTTCTTGGCTTCGTATTTTGAATTTACAATTTTTTAAGGACACATATTCTTAGTAAATCTCACACGTATACAGGATTACTGTTTGACTGTATTGAACATGATGGTGGTAAATGTTTGACGGACACCTGTGTCACTTGCCAGGTTTCCCATGGCTGGTGGTGCCAGCCCTCACACTCACTGGTGTAGCGGGTGTGGCCGTCCTGTTGACCAATCTACAGATCGCCAACCTCTTCGGCTCCACCCGCCATCTTGTCATCGCCTTCTACTGTGGCGCATCCCTTTCATCTAGTGTCATCGCCTATTTGATGCAGGTAACGCTGGACATAGCCAGAACCTCGAGCCAATCAACCGCATAGCTTAGGGGACACTTAAGGTGCACTTACCCCGACCTAGTGTGTAAGATGTGTTGTCTAGCCAGCAGTAATACTGTAAGGTGTACTCACGGCGACCAGTTATAGTAACTCAATAAGATAATGCACTTAGTTTTGTCTCTCTTTCAATTAGTCGCATTGGCCGGCCTCAGGCTTGGGTATAGTCAGGGGATGTGTCACACTATCTCCTCTCAGGAGCTCAGGTGAATTTCATTGACAAATCCTCTCAACACTAGACGGGTAGTTGTGACGCAGTAACCTTATTTTGTTCAAATACTATTTAATTTTACCAGTCATAAGGAGGGCATGCTGGAAAGTAGCAGAGGTGAACTCGATTTTTTTCCAGTTAACTGCTAAAACGAGGCATGCTACTACAAAGTTTCCGGTTTAGTCAAATCCTCTCAACACTAGACGGGTAGTTGTGACGCAGTAACCTTATTTTGTTCAAATACTATTTAATTTTACCAGTCATAAGGAGGGCATGCTGGAAAGTAGCAGAGGTGAACTCGATTTTTTTCCAGTTAACTGCTAAAACGAGGCATGCTACTACAAAGTTTCCGGTTTAGTCACATTCTTTGTTACGGCTCGCCGAGACTGACAACGGAGATCTTGGCAAGAGGCTAAGCGTTGGTCTCGGCAGACAGCAGTCCACCTATACACAAGTCCATGGTCGGATCGTCTCTCATTGCTGTTTACTCGTGATGAGTGGGTCTACAAGAGCGTGGGGACCGTTTGTTACAGCTGTCGCACTCGGAGGGTGTGAACGTGCAGACGTCCTTCATGTTTCTGACCATTGGTCTGGTGCCCATGCTGGTGTCCACCGTGGCCTTCCTGCCCAAGACGCGCGTGCCATGGCCGCTGCCCGTGGACTACGGCAAGCGACGACATCAGTCCCTGGACGAGAACTTGCTGCGCAAACAGAGGGCCTGGCAGCGCCGCCTGTCGGGTAAAGATGCACAACTACTGTAGCTGGTGTCTTATTATATTATTATTAGTATTAATATTTTGTTACTTCTTTTAGACATGTGTTGCTTATCTTTAAGCTTACATTTGTATGATGATGGAAGCTGTCTCTACCCTCCCTCCCACGTGACAGCTGGGTTTCTGTGCAGAGGCCGGTGCGGTGAAGCTTCGGCGCCCATCCTCCCGCTTCTGGCCCACGACGAGGCAACGATTGTTTGTGGGTACGGTCACGTGGCACGCTGTCCACGCGCTGCACGTGGCCGTCATGGAAACGCGCCTGGTCGATCTGGGTCACTGGTCACATTCAGGGTATTCAGGTAAGTAGCTGAAAGGAAAACACACACGCACACACACACTCTTCTTTGACACACGTTTATATCTAGAAATTGAAGGTTAAGTCACGTGGACTATAAGCGCCGAAGTGAAAACAAACTAGAGGAGGAGGAGGAGGAGGAGGAGGAGGCCTGAACTAAGTAATGGAAATCTAAATCCATTTCAGGCATGTTTAAGCAATTATTATTAAATTCTTATCAATAGATATACTGGGCGATTGCTTTTCCCAAAAAAACTTTCAAGATACATGTACTTTGCGTCGATTTAATGTTGAGACATACGGAGGAGGTCGAAGCCAAGACAGGTTATGCAGTAGAATCACTGACCTCTACCAGTGACATCTTTTGTAACGACTGTGACCTAGATCTGCAGCAGTTCGGGTGGCTGCAGCTGCTGGGTGTGGTGCTGGCGCCGCTTCCGGGTCTGCTCCTGGACAAGAGAGGCTCCCGACAACCAGGTGAGACGGGTGTGGGAGGAACCAGGTGTAGGTGGTACATGTACTTTTAAATACTAGTAATACTTCGTAAAAGTCCATTGCCAGTTCTTACTGTAGCCGTGCACTCTATTTATGTTAGAATTTCATTTGATAGCAAGTTTATACCAAACCAAATATAAAAGGAGATCGCGCTCCTAAGCTCCGTCCGCCCCGAACTCATCTAAGGTGAAAAAAAAAAAAAGTTTTTGAGAAATGTAATAAAAATGTCGCCGGTCACCCGTTCGTGACAATATTTTCCCACGAAGTTCTGACACATGCGATGACAGGTTAAGAAATAAAGTGTGTGTGTCTTTCTCTAGGTTAAACTGTGACCCTGCATGATGTTAGTTAAACTCTTTCCCCCAGCCCTTCTCTCTACCCCCACCCCTTCTCTCTCCTTTCTCCTTTTATCTCTACCCCCACCCCTTCTCTCTCTCCTTCTCTTTCCTATCCTATCCTCTCTACCTCTACCCCTTCTTCTCTCTCAACCACACCCCTTCTCTCTCCTTCTCTTTCCTGCTCTCTCCTTCTCTCTACCTCCCACCTTTCTCTCTTTTCTCTCTCTCCCTCCCCTTCTTTCTCTCTCTGCTGCTTTCGATCGCTAGCTGGCGCTGTATGTGGCACTTGGAGCACTCCACGGAAACCTCTGGCCACATCTGGGCTTCTTTATGCTGCTGAGATCGAATTACCCTTTTGTTAGACAAGGAGTAGCCGCCAAAGACCTTAGCCCTAGGGAGACTCCGCCGTCTGTAGGCTAGCACGTTCAACATCGGAGCAGAATATCGGTTGTGGCGGCAAAAAAACGACCATTCCCCAGTCCAGCAGAAATGGATACCTCTTAGCGTGGGAGGTAAAGGCGACAAAAGATAGATGGACTCCATCCTTCACATGTTGTGCACTAGCCACGGTGAACCATTTCGTTCACTGCCTCGTGTGATCCACTAGGCCAGGGGATTCGTCAATCACATCCCTAATTTTAATTTAAACTTTCTAGCCGTTCACGCGTAGACAGACAGGTGGGTAACTAAGCAAAGGGTGTTGGGAAAATTTATTTTTGGAATCAAATACTTTCCAGCAAAAGTGAGCTTTGATATGATTATGATGTTTGATGTTATGGGGAGTGGGTTTTTTTTTAGGTGTTTTGTTTCCCTCTGCATGTTGTCTAACCCAAAATATTGTTGTGTAGAAAGAACAAAGACCCTATTTGGGGGCTGAGATACTGTAATGTTTACAGTGTTTCATTGGGTATGGTCGCATTAATAGAATACACGAAATTATCACATCATTAACATTTATTAACAATTCTTTATACTAAAAGCTTTGTCATACAATATTTTATGTATCTGTATTGGTCCGCGTGTGTGCGTGCACACGAGAGCGTATGCGTGACTGCTTGTGCCAAGTTGAATCGTCTTTAAAGGACTAGTGGGGTGTAATATTATTTCTAATGATTGGGTAAAGCACGGTGCAATATTACTCCCTCTTACCTCTTCGAGATTTACTCGCACAAACATCATTAAACACAGAAAGAGGCCAGAATAGTGATGTCATGCCTGCACACACGTGCATCCAGTTCTCCCATTGGATGAGGCCTTGTACAATCCTGACGTATGTGTTGTCGACTTTTTTCAAGGGACAAATCATCTTGCACTTAGCTTTATTCAATCATTAGTTAAACAAATACAACTCACTAGTCCTTTAAGTTGGAGAGTTTCTCTTTAGAGACAAAACACTCCTAACTCCTTGCAGACATACCACTGGGCACTCAGCAGATGCAGAACGTTGTGCCGGCCATCTTGGTGACGTCACTACTAGCTGCTCTGGAGCTGGTGTCATCCATTCCAGCAGTTGTGTCCAGCCCGCTGCTCTCCTTCTTCTTTCACATCTCTCACAGGGTGTTCCACCTCACCACCAGCTACGCAGTTCTTATGCACATGTGAGTGTTGTGAGTGTATTTCGATGTGCGTGTGTGTGAGAGAGAGAGAATCAGTCTTGCTCCGTCAGGGTCCGCATTATGTCAGTAGCACCTCTAGACAGACCCAAAATCAGCCTGTGCTATAAAGGTTTACAAAAGCGGAATTTATTTTTCTTCGACTCGCATGATTTTCAGTACAAGGTAGAATTTCCAAAGATAAGAATGAAGTATAACCCACTACTCTTCGCGACAGACAAACTTGCAATCACCACAGTACATACAGAGAGAAGAGAGAGAAAAAGAGAGATAGAGATCATCATCAGACATGCCCAGTAATATCTTGTTTGAGCTCAACCCAGTCTTCTGAAAATAATATACACTCTAGTACACCTTTAATAATAAAAAAGATGTCCAGGTCTTATACCTTAAAAAACTTTTTTCCACACATTCATGCGAGCTCTCACCACGCCTGCTGTCAGTCAAATACGAATGGAACAAAATAGAGAGACAAGAAGTCAAGGGAATAGTCATCGATCGCACATTTGCATGGCGTCCAGTCAGGAAGGGATTTTTATTGTAAATTTTAGCTGTGGACACGAGAATGGCTGGCGAAAGTAGGCCGTGAATCAAGCGCTTGCAGTCGCATAAATATTGTCTGACGTCATGACAGAAGCTCGTTATCAGCCTCCCATCTGTTAAAAACTCGCCACACCTTATCTCTCCAGCGTTTGATGAAGTGGACATCAGGCCAGCGCTCAAAGACGAACACACTGTACACTGCGAGAGAATCTATTTTTGTTTTTTGCTTACATTTTTCATCAGTCCGCGAGGGATTTTTTGTCAATAAAACATCGATTTAAAAGCTTACCCGAATGCGACATTTTTTGAATAAGTGGGCTTAATTGATTAAGATATTGATTTTCAAAATCTGAACGAAAATCTTTGTTAGGTGTGAGAGTTTTTTGTGAACAAGACATCTCTGTCTAATGTTATTTAAAGTTTCTATAAAACAAATAATTAGAAACTTCTGCCGATAACATCGCAGTTTTCGATTGTGTTTTGGAAAGAGTTTCACATCGTATTAGCACTTGCTTGAAACTCTCGCAGTTTTTGATATCAACAGTTAGAAAGTTATAAATTAAAACAGTTAATGTGTGCTTTTTTTTAAAGAAAATATTAGCAAATCACAATGTAGTTTTGCAGCTACTAATTATTGTTTTGTTAGTGTTCAGCCCCTGGTGATCTTTATGTTTTATTCGGATTAGTCTTTAAAGAAATTGAATAACACTGTTAATTGAGATTATTTTTAAGGATTGAATATTTATGTGCTAATCTTTTATTTTTTATTTTTTTGTAGGCACTTTCCTCAAGAACACCTGGGCAAGTATGTGGGGCTGATGCTGACATGGACCGCAATTTTAGGAACGACTCAATTTCCAATCAGAGTTTTTCTGCACCAGCAGCAACTCACCATTGTCCCACCAGTAAGTTTGAACTCTGACCTGTATCACGACATCTTTGACTAGTGAACATGCTGGTCCATTGGCACTGGTCATTGAGGGAGCAACTGGTTTGGCGAGACTAGCGAGTTAGGTCTGTCTTGGGTGATGGTGAGCAGGTCCTGCATGAAACGACAGTAGGTTCACAAACCATATACTCTTTATCTCGCTAACCCGAAACATCTGTGTCCGATGGATGCTGGCGAGATACCAAGCTGTGTGTTAGTTTTATACTGAGTATAGCATTACATTATTGTTCTTATGTATCAATACTCTTATCTCTATGGATTACTATTTCTAATTGTGTTTAAAAAATTATTAGTTTTATTTTAATAGTTTATATTAGAGTTTATTCTAGTTTATTTTATCTTTGTGGACATACCAGCTGATTATCCCTTAGGCTGCCATAAGGTGCCAGGTTCATGCATTGCTGTGGTTTGTCGACAGGTTCACATCGCACTGCTCGTGCAGAGCCTGCTGACGATGGTGCACGCGCTCAACGTCTGGAACTGTTGTCGACGTCGTCTCATCCGTGATCAGCCTACCCACGACAACTCACAGCGCTCCATGCTGCATGCCTAGGTGCCCACCCCAACCCTCACACCCCCCGTTATGTCACGACATCCATTCTGCGACAGTTTTGTCGTCTCGACTATATGTACAAATGTACATGTCTAAGATAACCTCTGACTCAGGTCACGTGATCCCACGTCCCTGCTCTAGCGCGAGAGAACAGACAAGTTCAGTTTTCGTCTGTCTCTGAGTTACAGCGGATCTAACGGCGACCGAATTCTGGAAGTACATATTTCTCTTTCTGGGTCTTTAATTTGTCTTCTTTAATTTGGTTGAAAATGTGTCTAAAATCCAGTGTAAAATTAGAGAGATACATTGCCGTGCCTGCATATACACAAACGAGCGTGTCTGAGACCTCACGCTAGGTGCTTGACCTCTTTGGGATGCCTGACCTTGAGAGAAAACGAGAAAATAATTAACTGTTTATCGATAAACAATCTCTTGCTGAAACAAAAGCCCAGATCGGCACTGTACACAAACATACTCGATCTTACACCCGGAAATGCGACCGCGGCTTTCTACCCAAAGAAAACGCGTTTAACTGGGATTACACAGCGGCCCAAACCTGTAGTGAACGGGTGAGACCGAATTCGTATCGATATGTTAACTTACAGGCCGGTCAAGCCGATCTCATGTGTCCCCTCACGCGAGCAGAACCCTGGGGAGGCTGGCACTGTGTTGCCAAGAAGCCAGGAGGATGGACCTGCTCAAGGCACCCGGCGGCTGGCCGACTGATGATTTCTGCGAGTTTGGAACTGCAGTGCAAGCTCTGATCATTTAGTTTGTCTTTTTGTATTTTCACCTTTCTTTGCTTCTTCAGCTAGCAGTTCATTTTCCTCTGTCGTCTTCTTTCGCTTACTTGTGCTGATCTGGTTTTCCGCTTGGCATGAAGATGTTCCAAACGTGTTAAAAATTTGGATGACACTTTATGTATTATCTATCTATAAAGGTTGTGTGTGTGTGCGCGCGAGCGTGTGTGTGTGTAACACAATGCCCAATGTTTGTAAAGAAACGTGTGGGAAAGTAGTTCTGAGTGTAAGAAAGATTGTATTGACAAATGAATACATTGATGTGTTTGCCAAATGACATTTCTTGTAACCAGTCTATTTATTGCTGTACATTACCGCTATCGAGCGACTGCTGTCTTGCAGTTATTCACATGTGTATGAACTTACACAATCCATGGGATTTTAATTCATGTAACCGAAAATAAAATTGTTCGGCGTGATTTCTAGTTCGAAAATTATTTACAGATAATCATCTGTTTCACCAACAAACATCTGTCTTTCCATTTCCACCTATTTAAAAGCATACATGTATATGCATTAATGCCACGATTGATACTGTTCAAAATTGTGTTGTTATTGTTGTTGTTGCACATGATACCTTGACTAAGTTAACAGGATTAACAACGTTAATAATGAACCAGTAGGATACTTTTTCAACCACTAGTGAGAATCTGTTTTAATGACTAGGTCATCATTACTATCTGACCATGACATCATTACTACTGAACAAAATATGACCGTGACAGGATATTTCACAAAATACAAGATTTACAAGATATTCGCATATTTGATCGTGGGACTGTTATTTAATCTCACTTTGTTTGGAGAAGCTCGCCAGTCAGCCAGAAACAAACATCAGTTGATTTATTTTGCACTCGAACAACGGTCACATGACACTCTGAGGCTGGAAGGTTTTACTGGTCCTTGTCGAATCGACAGAAATCCAAACAAAACTGGAAAGAGGAGAAGCGATGTTATCTGCGTCGGTGTCAGGTCGCTGGTGATGACATTACTGTTCGCAAACAGGTGTGTACTAAAAGCATTTGACTTTTTCTCAGTCTTCCTACAGCTTTTCCAACTCCCTCGAGAATTTATAAACTTTTTTTGTAAATCTTGTATACATTCCACCCGATGCAAAACTACAGAAGAGCCGCCGAGATTGTCGGCGATGCCGCACACCAACAAGAGACTTTCTCCTCTTGGCGATGTCAGTGATGCTCAGCTGAAATGCCATAGAGAGTAATGAGTCTATGAATGAGAGTAGTGTAGTCTATAGTATCTAAGGCAGCAAACATGTCTAACATGGTGAGGTCATGTGAGATGTGAGATGTCACCTCTATCCAGAGCAGACAAAATGTCGTTTGTCACCTTAAGCAGGGCAGTTTCGGTGAAAATGGTGATAAGCTGACTGTGATGGAGAAATTAAATTTTCAGAGTTTTGATAGAAGTTGCTTGAGAACTACTTTCTCAAGGATTTTGGAAAGAAATGGCAAGTTTAAGACCGGGTGGTAATTGTTCAGCACGTTGATGTCAAAGGTGTTTTTTTTAAAACAGCAGTTTCACTAAGGCTGTTTTGAAGGAAGATGGGAAGATGCCAGAGAACAAGCTATCATTTACTATGTCTGTGAGGACAGGGAGTAGGATGTCAAGACAAACTACCAGTAATGGGGTGGGAACTGGGTGCAGTGGACCAGTTGTGGGTTTTGACTGGAGTATGGTGGTCCTAAGCATTTAGCATCTGTTTATGTACAGTCAACAGAGACCTACACCACAACCTCTCAGCTCTGATTTTTTTCCCCCTCATTTCTTACCAACAATTGTTCCTGTTTTTACACCACCATCATTAGTTATCATCTTCACGTCAGTCTAATATCTCTCATCACAATAACAACCTCAGTTGTCACTCATCACTCATTTCTAATAATAGTTCTGCTCATCATCCAGCGCTGCTCATCTCATGACTTTCAAATTTTGTGTGCTTGTTTCAACCGTTTTCTGGTTCCCTTTTCTCTCTTTTCCTTTTTTGAAAGCCGATAAAAGTCATCCATAAATGTCTTGCACTTGTGGTGGGCTCTGATCTTGAAATAAATGTATATCACATCCTTAAGGACTTTCTCTTTTTTATTTTCTTGGGTGCACACTGAGTAGAGATGATCATAAAATTTTTTTGAAACTGTTGAAATAGAACATTCATGGAGGTAGGCCTCAAAGGATATTTCTGAAGAAGAAAATCCACTGAACATTGCTCTAAAAGTCATTTCGAGTTCTGCAAACAAAAGTTCTATATTTGGATGAAGTGTCACAAGCCCTCCTCTGTCTAGTAAAGATGTTAAGCTTAAAGTGCTTTCAGAACTGTTAGCTGAAAGTGACTCTAATATAGTCAAGATTTCCTGTTTTTCCTCTTGGTCCTTAAATCTGTAAGTTTTTTTCTTGATTTTTTTGCAAAACTGCTCCTCCAATGTAATGAGTAATGTTCTTTTCTATATCATTAAGTGATTGATTTCCTTTTTCTGTGTATTTGATTTCTGTCTTGAAAAATTTGTCAAAAACAGTACTAATCATAATATTCAAAGCTTCAAAACAGAGCCATGGTGAGACAGCTGAAGTGACCATCTCATTAAGTGACCGAAGGTTGTCTTGATCTTTCATTGCCATGTGGAATTTTGTCCACACTTTTTTCCTTGCTGTGTTTCTTGAAACAGGTCTTAGGCAGTTCAAAACATCTTTCCAGGAACTGCATTCGAGACACAAGTTCTTGTCCTAAGAAAATATACAGAGGATTTCTGTTTATACATGAGAATAGCGTGTGTCACAATTATACTTCAACACAAGCAACGGCTATTTTTAAATTACCTGAAATTGAACTGGTAAAGACACAAGTATTCACCCCACACTTTGCCAGGACACATTCTGCCACTAAAAAGTATATTTTTTATGCAATGATATAATAAAAATAATAAAAAGTAGCACAGAAACTTACTGTCAACACTCCAGCAAGCTTCATGTACCTCTGTAGGCATACAGTTATCAGCAATCAGTTTCTCACAGACTTGGTCTACCAAATCAATGTTCACCTGAACGTTTTTGAAACAAAAATTAACAAACTAAACAGGCCTAAGTCCCTTTACCAGGTGCAACATTCTATATACATCTTCCACAAAAATGCAAATTAAAAGATAAATAAGTAATGATTCTACTTCAGACATTTGGAAAAAAAACTGCATGCAATCACACAGAAAATGATACAAATATTCGAACGTGCGTCGGAATATTTAACAGACTTAGCTTTTTTTGTGCACTTACTTTGATATTTTTGTCATGTGGTATCTTTCCACAAACATCATTCTCAAAATCAACGAATAGATCTTCTTCCACATCCTGCGATAGAAATAGATTAAATATGAGAACAAAATCAACACAAAGCATTGTTCCCTAGAAACAGCGATTTAAAAAAAAAATTATAACAGTTATCAGAATGCTGGCTTTTTAACTACACTGTACTACCATAATCGGTGGTTACTGTACTGTTGTAAACAGCATCGTACTAAATCCTTCATATACTTAATCGGTTTCCTATCACGCACAAAATTATTAAATCAACCTTTTTCTTTCAAGAATAGAAGAAGAAGAAGCATAGTCTAAATATTTTACAAAAACTCTTTCATTTATAAGACTTCAGTTATACCTGCAAAATCTGGTCAAGACTGTCCATCGTATTTTGTGCACCGCTTTTCCCGAGCAGACGATAACGGGGCTTCGCAACAAGCACACTGTTGGCGCGCGCTGGGAGATAACCCTAACCCTAACCCTACAGATCTCTGGTACACGCTTTATAAACAAATATAAACATAAGAAAAACTGTTATTGCCTCTTAGTTTAAAAGATTATTTAGACAAACAACACAACAGTCCATCCTTTCTTGAAATATTTTATGATAAAATTTATATGTATAGTTCCTAGACGAGATGTTGATTAGCAACATTGCAAACGTCATCATTATCGGAGTACCTCCCCAAGTGCTCTACTTCCGCCGGATGTTATGGAAGTGTACGGTGCACAGACTTGGGTATGGTGTTTACATCTGAACTAGGGAGATTCGTCTATCCGAGAAAACAGTATTTTATTTCCAGTATTATCACGCAGGGCAATGAAATTGTAGTCTCTTGAAAGAAAATGAGCATGAAGTAGGAAATTTTGGTGCGTTAGACTGAAGTAGATATAAAAAGTGAACCAAAAGGTAAATCTTATATCTACTCCTATTTTGTATCATTACACACTGACACAGTCAACTCCCTAGTCTAATGCAAAAGCTGGTACATATTAACAGAGAAACACATGCATTACCATGTTGGCACGCAACGTAAGGAACTTTATCTGCTAGGCATAACTTTAACCGACGCAAACCCAAATTATGCCTTTCGGTTTCACTCAGTTCATTAAAGAGTTTATTATCGGCACACAACCTTCTGGTTAATCTGCTCAGCTCATTTTCTCTGTTCATTGAGGTCGTAGCGAACGCTTCTGTTAAAGCACTGAAACATGGCATCGCGCGAGCCATCAGAGTAACACATTTATACCTGACCCTCACCTGTCTACCTTGTAAGCGCATTAACAACCCTAACACTTATTAACTTAAAATCAAATAGACATGCACATTAAAAATAAATTACATTCATTTTCGTTGAGAATAGATTTACTTATCAGTCCATAAA
This sequence comes from Pomacea canaliculata, assembly GCF_003073045.1. Taxonomy (NCBI): domain Eukaryota; kingdom Metazoa; phylum Mollusca; class Gastropoda; order Architaenioglossa; family Ampullariidae; genus Pomacea; species Pomacea canaliculata. The sequence continues at coordinate 9,539,951 of NC_037593.1, forward strand.
CTTTCGTTTTAGTTTGTTTTCTATTTCTTATAAATTTTCGTTGCTTTTTTAAAAATCTGCGACACAAGTCAAAGATAGACCAACAACAGTAATGGATACTGAGGAAGTTTACCCAACGCCCGATGAATCATCGCAGGAATGTGGAAATTCACCACCATCTTCACAGATGGAATTCCAGACAATAAATATGAGTCATGGAAACACATTAAAACATTCTTCTGAGGATAAAGATGAAGCCGAGATAAATGCAGAGCCACCTGCAAAAATACCTCGCCTGACATATGAACAGGAAACAGAGCATGTTGGTTGTGCAGATTCTGGTGGTTCCTCTGTAGCAGATTCCAAGGATGATGATGATGGTGACATGGTAGATTCACCTTCAAGTGAGAAAAACATGTGTCCACTTCCTCTTCATATAGAAGATGAGGAAAGAATGGAAAAATATGGAACACATGAGTTTGAAATTATTGATGAAGTTGCAGCAGATGACGATGGGAAAGAGGAAAATGAGCAGGACAGTGATGACTCTCTTGATGACAGCGAACTTTATGCATTGCTGGAGGAGGGTATTACTAAGGACTCAATCTCTGGACTGCAGAAACCTATAGAAAGGGAGAAAGTTGTACTTGTTGGTAAGATGCAGTTTAAGACAGTGAAATCAGTTTTTTTTTTAATTTTGCACATTGCATTGTAGACTCACCCCCAGGGACTATCTCTAAGTTAAAATCACATGTTTATTTTTTCACTTATTGTTTTCTGTCTTTCACGAAAAGAAAGATCAGTTTGCAATATTAATATGTATCCTACATTTTCTCGAATAGTGAAGGTAACCATTGTTTGTTAATATAGAAATTGCAAAATCTAAAGAATTGGAATATACTGTAAATCTTGTGGCTTCTTGATTGTCATAAGATCATTGTGTTTTGTGCAGAGAGAGGGCATGACCCTTTTGACATACTGCCCGAAGGATGGATTGTTGTCACACATAACAGTGGCATGCCTGTTTATCTTCACCGTGAGTCTCGAGTCTGCACTTTAGCACAACCATACTTTTTGGGCTCGGGCTCTGCTCGGGTAAGAATTTATTGCTCTTTATTTGTGAAGTACTTTAATGGAGAAGGCTTTTACTGAGATGTCATTGTTAAGAGTTTCCCATTCATAAAGTGTAGGGGTTTTTTTTAAGACCCACGGTTAAAATTGTTGGCGAGTTTAGCCCTCAATCCCCCTCCCCTGTCTGATATTTTTTATTGAAACTTTGTTAAAGAATCTTTCTGATCAGAAGGAAGAAAAAAATGCACAGCAGTGGCAGTGTACATTCACTAATACTATAATGACTCTTTTACCCTGATGTCATAGTTTTATGCATTTGCTGACATTTGATATCAAGTGATGGCAATGGTAATCACCTTTCATGTCCAGTTAATTGCACACAGTGTCTTGTGTGATAAGACTGCCAGTTTTAGTCTTACATTTTCAGACGAAAATGTTTTTGTTTTCAGACCCACTAGGCAAATTTCATTTACATGATTTGGAACACTCTTACATGATTTATATATATTTCTATATGATGGGAAACACTCATTATTATAAACAGAATTATTGCCTGTAAAATTGAGTGTTCCAGAAGTCTTTTTCACCAACAGAAGCTATCCACTTTACCTTATTGTTTGAATATTATAGTGCTGTATATGCATATATTTGTGATTAATGCAGAAGTGAGATCACCCATTGGATTTAAAAACAAAATTTCTTAATCTGACAGAAACATGACATTCCTGTTAGTGCTATTCCATGTTTGAAATATCGCCAAGAACTAGAGAAAGAGAGACAGCAAGAGCAAGCACAAGAAGGCAAAGCTGAAACAAAAGCAGGTATGAAGTCATGTTCAACTCCTGGCATACCATGCCTCATGATGTTGGGTGAGAGATATGTTTTGTCAACAAAAGCATAATGTACACATAAGAAGTCTTATCCAAACAAAGCATTGTTTACTATTTTGGGATATTATAAAGGCATTTTCCATAAAATTGAACACTTGCACACTTGCAGAGATTGAAGAACAGGAACCCACTCCTTGTCTTGAAGCTCCAGCATCTGACAGCCTTGAAGTGAACGATTTGAAACAGAATGGAAATGGAGAGGCAGTTTCAGCAGTCACACAGCCACAAAAGTGTAGCAGTGTAGAAAACACTGAACCAAACACAAAAGACCTCAGGAGTGTAGCACAACAAGAACTAAATGTAAAACAGGACAGCACAACTGACACAACTGGCAAAGGTCTTTTAAGTTTTGTTTTTTTTTTTTTTTAAATTTGTTTGAATGATAGTGTACATTTTATCATTCTTATTAATTCCCTGACTTGAAGTGACATTTATTGGAGTTCTAGAGGATAGGGATAGGTCACAAACCAAGTTAAACTCCATGATAGTAAAAATATTAATATTTATACTTTCATAATACAAGGCATACGATGCTTTATTGCATAGCCAAGCCTTAAGCTTCAGTTTGCTTTCAGCATTAAGAAGATAACTAGCGACAGATGTTGAACTATGATCAATAGAAGGACATTAATGCAATAAATCCCATTGAATAGTTTATCTTGAAGTGCTGCATGAAGTGATGTCAGTGACTGGAGCAACTGACAAAAACATAACAAGCTTACACAAAATGTTTGTTAATGAAAAAATATTATAATGAATTTCAAGAAAGTTCGTGCAACTTTTAGTTTTGTTAAATATTTACTTGCTTTGCATAAATCCAACAAGCATACCATTATACATGGTGAGTTCAAAGGCTAATAAGTTTCCATAAAATGTAAGCATACTAATCAGCATTAAACAGCTGAACGTGCTTATGCAGACAGCAGATGCAGGGCATAACATGGTGATTAATTTTTTTCTTTTTATACCTTTTGAAATAGAAATGTGCCTTGCATCAAATCCTAATATAAATTCAGCTTTGGAAACATGGATAATTATTATCTTTTTGGTAAAATAAACCAGGATAATTATACCTCAAGCATTTTTTAAATTTCAGGTGACTGTTCCCTTTTCAGTTAGTATTATAGGGATTTTTTTTTTTCATCCCCATTCTCTCCCCTTAAAGGCATGGAAAGTAAATGACATTTAATACATGCAGTTGAATCTTTATATAGTCCCAACTCATTATCTTGCCACCATCTGCCCAACACAAATGGTATGCTAGAGGCAAGGATGACAACATACAGTGGGTGGATAACAACTAGGGGTAAGTCTAAGAGATACCTATTCTGCCACAAAGTATGGCAAGATGCAGGGTTGGCGGGGTAACATGTTGAGACTGTACTTATTTATTTTGCAGATGTGGTTACTCTAGAGGCACGTACCTCGCAGTCTGATCTTGTTAACTGCTTTCCAAGTGTAAAGATTAAGTCTGCAGATGAAATGAAGAAAGAAACTTCCCTAGGTAAGTTCATCTTGTTTTGTTGCATTTTGAGAAAATGATTGAAAAACACTTGATTTATATGTACATGTTTGTAATTCACAAAATTTATTTCAAAAGGTTTTAATGGTGTTTGGTGTCATATTTCCATCAAGCTGAAGCAAAGGGAAATATTGAGAAAGTATATAATCCACTATTATTGTCTTTTCAGTTTGGAAATAGTATGAAAACAGCAACAGCAACAAAAAAGTTAACTTATGGTATGATGATAGAGCATACAACTAAATGGTTAGGTTAGTAGTATAGGGTATAGAGACTTTGGGAAAGAAAGAAGTGTTAATGCATTAACACGGGCATGCTTACTCGTACACAAGAAGTGAATATACAAATGTATGAGTGCACTATTACATGAAATTATAGGATTCTGCTGACACAGAAATATCCTTAAGTTTATGTGTAACCATACTAACGTTTTGTCATTTTCATGTATATATGAAGTTTTGCAAGAAATTTGTTCTTTTCAGATTATCTCAAAGTTCGAGACTACTGCAAACAGTTATTTGAATTCAAAACAGTTACTGTTCAGCGATATAAGTAAGTGTGTGGTGAAATCATGTGTTTTAGGCAGATCCTGAGAATATTTGGTTGGTTGTGATTTGTCAAACTAGCAAAATTAAAAAAATTCTTATGTGCCAGCAATAGCACAGTCAGCCTCACCTGTGATGTTCCCAATGCTAGACATTTTTTGCTTAATTCTCATTTTCCAAATGAATAGAAGTGTTAGGAAACTTCAGATCACCTGTTAAAAAGGAAACAATGGGATTGGATTGACTAGTATTTTAATAAGGAAAGTTCTTACTTATTTTTTTGTTAGATTGTCAGATGACCAACAATGTACTTGCAAAAAATATATCTTTACCAGGCTTAAATGAAGCCATTCTTTTAATTACCCAGGCTGAAATTCTAAAGGTAGTTACTCTTATTTCTGTAATATCATTTCTTTATAATGCTTTAATGTTTTAAAGGGGTGTTCAAATGGTTGACATAACTGTGTGATCACACTCACTCTAAACACAGTCCGAATTCTGATCATTCCTCTAGAAAAATGAAGACCATAAGACTGAGACAAGACTCCCTAAGATTGAGCCTACAGCTCTAGCTCAATAACTCTTCATTAACCTACAACAGATACTTGAATATTAACCATTTGAGTTATGAAACACTCGAAAGGCCAAAAGCTTTCCTGCCTGCTAATGAGACATGTTGCATTTTGAGCTGTAAACATAATAACTGAGTAGACTGTAATATATCAGTCTTTCTTTTGATTCTATAGAACATGGCGTGATCGTCGTAAGTACATGGAATCAAAGAAGCAGTCACGTCCTGAACTGGTAAGTTTTTCCACACTATCCTTTTTTCAATAGCATTTAAAAAAAAATTTAAGAAAATGAGTGATAGAAATTACATAGTTTTAACTTAAATAAAACTGATTTGTAGAACTGTGATGTCCCACAATGAAATGTTTCATACACAGATAAAAGGATTGTGTTTTTATATAGGTATATTTATATGATTGCAAATTAAGGTTATAAGTTTAGATTTCTTTAGATGTTTTTAAAGCAAGATATATGATAAAAAGCAGATCTCAGTAATCCTTTATTATTTTTTTTAATTGAACAATAAGATTTAGAGTTAAAGGCTACACACAGTGAAGATTTGCAGCATTTGTGTTTCAGTTATTCCACAGGAATTATTAGCTTGTGACCATACATTTTCTTAATGATACTAATTCTGCATGCTTATCATGATGCTGCAACTGAGTTCTCACTCAAATCTTGCATCATTTTCAGTCATTGTTTTGCAAATTGCCTAGTTAAATAAATAAAGTGAAGTGAAAGTTAACCTCCTTTTATCACCCATGGCAGCCATCCAGCACAAAACTCATCACTTGTTCACTCCCTCCATCAGCAGCATCGAGGGAGAAGAAAAAGAACAAGGGTAAAGGTTAGTGTACGTTTTCACCAATTTTGGACCAGTTTATTTTTCTGTTTCCCTTTTTTTTTTTTTTTAGACTATAACATTATTTTCATGTTCTGATGTATTTCTGTCTGTTGGAGTATAAAGCTGCAGTGCATATTTGAAATGAAGCTGGCTTAAATTGATCAGAGGTTTTGAAGGTGTAGATACTGGATATTTATAGTTCATCAGACTTGTGAATTTTAGGAAAATGTGACCAGTAAAGGTGGCTGAGGGAGAATATTTCTGTATGCATCAGTATCATGTTTCATTTTCCAGAGTTTTTTCTCAATCCATCTGGCAAATCATATGTCTGCATTCTTCATGAGTATGTTCAACACACGATGAAAGTCCAGCCTTTTTATATTTTTAGAGAATTAGGTGAGTTTTCTAACCTGCAGGAAAATTGTATTTTTAATTATTTCAAATTATATTTCACATTGAGAAAAGCCTACATTTATTATTTAAGAGTGAGTTAGTAGATATTTTTTTAATATCTCTATTTCTGTTTGAGTTGTCAGTCTTTTGCTGTCTTACCCACCAAAACTGGGCTGTCTTACAGGCTACACTATCCACCCAGAAATAAGTATTTTGACCAATTTCAAATGTTACAGCTTATATGTTTAATTTTTAAATTTTGCATTTCAGAAAATTCAAAAACACCTTATAGTGCAACTGTTATGATCAATGATATGGAATATGGATCTGGCTCTGCCATAAGTAAGAAAATGGCCAAAAGTGAAGCAGGTGTGTACTGTTGATTTTAAACAGATTAGCAAATCGGTTTATAATAAATGGCTTATATTTAAATCAAGTGGAATGCACACACAAGTATATATCCACATAAGAGTGGATACAAAATGGAATGTCCATGATCAGTTTCAGTTTAGAGTTAAAAATATAATGTACATGTTTTGTCTCAGAACTAAGGAAAATGCATGTACAAAGCTTATGTAACCAAATTAATCTTTCTGTAGTTTCTGGCCAGTCTTTTTAATGATGGCATGGTTCTAGAGACTGGTTTGCTATGATTGAAAAAAACTTTGGTGTATAAGAGTGACCAAACAGGACAGGTGAATAATGTGACACTTTGGGTGATTTGCAGCTAAAAATACCTTAAAAATTCTCATTCCTGAAATGAATATGCTGACGGATGATCAGCTGCAGAAGAACACTGATGACTTATCAGTAAGTCTTTGCCTCTTGTACTATTTGATATCCCTTTGTGTCGATATTTGCCCTCACATATGATTTATTAGTAAGTCTTTGCCTCTTGTACTGTTTAATATTTATTTATGTGGATATTTTAACTCATTCGGGGAATGTAAGAACTTTTCTTAATCCATGATGTCTGGGATGCTGTGAAAACAGCTGTCATCATATAGGCAGGAATTAAACTACTTCCATTTAATTGTCTTGTGCTTCCCAAGGAAAATTAAGCCTGTCATGAGTAGTATTTCTTTTGATGACATATTGTAAAAAAGTCTTTTCGGATTAGTTGTTAGTAGGGGTGAAAAATCCCAGTTCCTATACAATTATCACAGAAGCATGTTTTTATTTTTGTCTAATTTAGTTTTTTGATGAGATCAAGATTGAAGATCCTCGAATCAGTGAATTAGGAAATAAAGCAGGGCAGCCAAGTCCCTATCAGATTCTCCGTGAATGCCTCAGCAGGTGAGGGGTTTCAAGAAAATGGCATTGGTTTTTGACCTTGTATTTTATATTTTCTGATTATGCTTTCATTTATGTGTATGTATATTTATATGTATTACATATTTATATGCATTATAAGTGTGATGAATCATGTTATGATTATATGCATTTTGAAACAATGTTAAATTGTTTCGATTTTTCTTCCAGGAATTATGGGATGGGTGACACAGAATGTGTTTTAGATATGAAACCACTAAAACATCAGAACTGTGAATTCACCATAACTGTTGGGAAACACACAGCTACAGTATGGGGTTTTCTTTTTCTCACCTTCCTCTTTTTCTTGCTCTTTTTGTCCCTCTGACAGTGTCCCTTTCACTACTTCATTTAATGAGTAAATTCACTATGACATAAATATAAAGAATTAAACATACAACAATTGTTATTTTGCACAGCTATCTATATTTTTCTAAACATTCTTCTCATTTATTGTTGACATTTAGAAATAATCTTATTATAGTTTTACAAGTTTTACCAAGAAAACAAAAGGCAAAGCATGTTGTTTTAGGTGGTGGCCAAAAGTAAACGGAATGGAAAGCAGAGAGCTGCCCAGGCTATTCTGCAGGTTGGTATTTTTTTGACATTTTTTTCTACTTATGATTCTTACTTATTCACAGGGGTAGACTTCTGTTCCTTTACCGTTTTTCATGACATTTCATAAGTATTGGCAGTCACCTAGTGGTGGACACGGAAACAAAAGCCCCCACCCAAAATATGGTATTTTCAAAATGCTTCTTGGTACATTGTACCCCTGTTTCGTTGTGAGAAAAATACATGAAATTAAAGATTGGACTTCCCATTGTCGTATTTTGTATTTTACTTTTGGGTCTTACTTATTGTTCTGTGTACTGAAGACGAAAACAACTACTTTAGAGTTTAGACAGTATAAAAAGGGAAAAGATCAGGTTTTTTTTTTGCATATTCTTTTATCTTTGTGTTAAGGATTAGGAGAAATTTCTTCCTTTGAAAAATATAATAAACTTTGACTTGTATCCATGAAACATCTGTTGAAAATAACATTCACATAACATACCTTGAAAAGACTTGTATATCGCTTTTAAAAATAATGTGAACCAAAATTTCTTATAGCTTTATAACTAACTTCTTGCTCTGTGCCTTTGTGTATTTTCTATATTTGTCTTCTATTCATTGTCATTACTGTTGTTTATTCTTCCATTCCTCATATTCTGTCCATATCTTATTCCTGTTGTAAGTGCTGAAAGCATGCTCCGTAAAAGTGTGAATATGCACCATATAAAGCTTGCAAAGTTGTGAAAAAAAATTCTCAAAATAATATGATGAAAATACAACTTCGCAGCTTTGAAGTATTGTATCTCTGCTTCTGGAAATGAAAGAACCTTGCTTTCCTTTTGTTTTTCTTGTATTTTCCTACAGATAATAGAAACACACATTTCAAAGGAAATAAAATTTGGACTACTGCTACCTACCTTTCATTGATTATGCTAACGTTTACATATTTAGTCTTTTGCTTTTATTTAGAAACTACATCCTCATGTCCCAAGCTGGGGATCCCTCCTTCGTCTTTATGGTAATACCTCAGACAGAGGACAGAATGCAAAAGTAAGTTGAAAAATTATTTTGTGTTGAGTACTTGCAGATATACAGATATTATATTGAGAATGATGCATTTACATATGTGGCAGAATGAAACCATTTAGCTTAAATGTGAATGCACACACACACACAGACTCAGATAAGACTGAATGCACAAATTGGTGGGCTTCTCGCTGTAGAAAGAAATGTTTAATAATGCCATGTATTCTGTGATCTTATTCACCATTTCACATTCTTAGCATATTTTGAAATGAAAACGGTAAGTCTAGTACACAAAAATACATACATATTTATGAAACGCAGTAACCAGTGATCAGTATGGTATCTCATTGTTATCTCATGCATTCATAGAAAAAAGAAGTAAATGAAGTAAAGAGTCATCGACCAAACCAAGCCATTCTGGACAGACTGAGAGAAGAAATGAAGCAGCTTAATGCCCAGAAGGTAATGGCTGGTCCTGTGTTTGTGTTGGCACCTTTTGTATTGGGTGGAAACAAAGCGTCTTTTGCTATTTTAAGTTTTAGATCACCATGTTTTCTAGGCACCCATATTTCTATCTTGTTTTTTCCCTCTCTGTTTTCTGTTTAGTACTTATACATTCACTTCTGCTTGCACTTTAAAATTACATTAGGAAGATATTACATTATGGCAAATATTTTAGGCATTAAACCTAGGACTTGTAGCAAGGTCTCTTTGCAATGCTTTATTGGGCAGGTTGTTTTTCAGGATGTGATTTTCATAATGTTTACTGAGTGATGTGTCTTATCCTATTCCCCCCTGTAATGTACAGTTAATATGTATTGTGAATAAATCACTGACATCAATATAGTTTTAACATAAATGTTTGTATTATGTAAAACTTTAGTGATGTCATTATTGTCATTGCAAAAAGGATAAGAGTACAGGAGTAATCTAGATATCAGTCAGTGAGTGCTGAAGTGCAGAATAAAGACTGCAAATTGTCTAAAATTTTAATAGCATGGACTCATTATTTTTTAAATGAGTCCCTAAACATTACACCACCTCTCCCTAAGATGGATGTGATTATTTGGGTTTAATTGTATTGGGTTTTTAATTTTTTTCTAAGCTTTTGAAGCAGGGACATTTTTTCATGCAGTACATGTACAAAAAGAAATTCTCTCAGGATGTTTAAGGCTTAATTCTTTTCTTCGCTTCTTGCTTGTTGGTACAAATGACGTACAGAATAAATGAAGTTTAAAGGTTAACAGAGGTAGCATTCTACTAGTCTTTTCTATCATATCATTTATAACTCCCTTGCATTATTTTCAAAATAATGTATTTTATGTATTTTACTGTATTCTTTTTCTTTTTTACTTTTAGGAAGCCATCAGATCCAGAGGTCGAATGTTGGTGCTTAGTGCAAATCTTCCAAGCAAGGTCTCAAGTGTAGACCTGTAATCAACCATCAAAAAATGGCCAATGGTGTCATTAGCTCACTTTAACATTGTTTAAAATTGGGGCCAAGATCTTGGTGAAGAGGCACGTATCTTTGTACCTTTTTATAATGGACATGCTCATTGTCAAAACAAGTAGTAGATTTTATTTGTTTTTCTGTTAATGTATTTTTGGAAACTTAGAAATTAATTAAAAAAAGTGCAATTAAAAGTAAGAGTGGTCTTCTGCTTGAATAAAAGTTTATGGATAGAATATTTCACAATACTAGACCACGAATATGTGAAGGAGGAAAGTATTAAGTGTTTTTAAAAGCATCACTATTAAAATTGAAATTAGAAATTAAAATTGAAAGGTGTTTCATTGATAAATCATAGACAATGTTTATGTGACAAGAAAGGAAAAGTTCTGACAGGGAACTGTCATTGTGATGAAGGTTGCAAAGTGCTTGAGTCTGAAAGTAAAATATGCATGTGGCATGTTTGCTTTTTTCTTAAGATCACACAGATCTTATACGACAAAGCAGCACATCCATTTCACAGACACTAGCCCATTAAATTAAATAGTACAATATCTAACTTACAATAAGCCTCATAAAGCTTACTTCATGTAAGATGAACATTGCTGTTATAATTAAGGTTTGATAAGAAATTCCCCTGCATAAATCTGGCCACCAATTAAGAATTTAATTATTGATCAAAAAGTGGCACACGGTGTCTTTTTAGCCCAGCATTAAAGCTCCTGATCAAAATGTGATCATAAGCTAATATCTTGTCACATTACTCATTCACACCTTCTTGTTAAATAATTTGGTTAAATGAAAACAACTTACATAACTTGACTACTCCTCTGAGCAGATAATTTTAAAGATGTCTTAAAGTTTACTCAAAATTTTTCAGTGATCTAAAAAAAACAATCAAAGATACTAAGCTATGCACTGGAATGCTATTATGCTTTGTCTTTAAAACATGACTTCTGATTCGGTTTATCTTTAGTTCTTGTCAAGCGGCATTTTAAAATACACAGGAAACATTTCAATGTTTGTTTTACTCCAGCTGTACAGTTTCTTTTCATAAGGATTGTAATCTAGCATGACACTGTTTGCCTGTGCTGTGGAGTTGTAATCAACAGCATTCGGGAAACTTATTTTGGCGCTTTCATACACAGTCTCCTGCTGAGTGTTTGTGTCATATATGTATCGTATGAAAGTTGGTGTGTCTGTGTGCGAGTTTGTTGCATACAATACACCACATATCATGAAGGTGTTACCGACAAGTTGCTTTGGAAAGCTTGTCATCCATGTCTTTTCAATAGATAGGGTGCGGGGATTTAATTTGCTGATGATCATTTTCCCCACAGCTTCTTTTGTAGTGTAGACCACCCAAAGACCTGTGAACAAAGGTCTTAATTAGTACAAACTTGAACTTTGTAATTAATACTCCTTGAAATCATTATGTTTGGGTTCTGTTGTAAATTAGCCTTATTTTAATCATAAAGCAATGATTAATTAAAGTCAACAATCCTTTGTCAATAGCAAAGGAATGGGCAGTTCACTAAATCATCTAAAAGAAAAGATGAAAATTATGCATATCATCATTGTGTATTTCACAAATTTTGATGCAGAGCATTTTAGAATATAAATGGCACAACTTGATTCTAGTCTAGTAATTTGTATTCACCGGCTGGTTATCAGGCATTTCCTAAGTAGATTTTTGTGTTCTGCATTATGCTATTCTGAAGTGCAGAGTGTAATCAAGTAACAAAAGTTTGAAAAGCTGCAGTCAGTGCTAATGCAGTTGTTTGAATTAAGTCATCTGGTTATGTTTGCTTTTGCAGTTCGAGCAGTGATTAATTGATCTGCTACAAGTCATAACAGTGTAAAAGATGTTGCACTTTTCATAACAATGGAAAACTACATAATCTGCAGCTTTCCCCCAATCTCTCTAACGGCTGGTCCCATGAAGGTTCAGGGTTTTGTTAAGAACAAAGTTTCCCCAGCGGTTATTGACCAGCTATTTACATCAGTATTGCATAATTAAACATACCCATTTCATCCACAGCCAGATCGATGTCGCTTTTGAGTCGAAACCGATAGGGGAAAGTGTTGCCAATGCCAGCAGAGGGTAGCTCTATTTCGGCAGCCGTCGAACCCCTTTTCAGGTTGTATTTTAAAATGGATCGAGTCCCAGCTTTGTGACAGTACAGGGATCGGCGGTACACAACATGTCCTGTGCCCTCACAGTAAAACGGTAGGGAGTACTGCCTGCACAGACAACATTATTTTTAGGTTGCTAGTATTTTCCATCCTCTAGATACGTGGCATACAAACATCGCCATGCACATGAAATTAACATCACTGACGTCAGGGTTGTACGTGACCATTCTAAGTTTTGCTTTGTGATTAAATAAAGTCAAATGGTTTACACACCTGGAAACCAGGTGATAGCGAAGATCCAGTTCGGAGTCATACTGAAGCAGCTGATCGGAGGTGTCTCCTCCTGTCATGACCCACAGACGTTCTTGGCTAGCCGTTGGATCACGCATCACCACACCATTCTCCCACTGCACGGACAACTTTTCACCAGTCCCAATAGCAGAAATGATGCGAGGGCACTCGTCTGAAAGTACAGGTCAAAATTGTTGACCAGTTATGTTTTAATAACGTATGATATGCGCGTGAATGTAAAACCCGCAGCATCTAAAGGGGAACTCGCACAATACTTTAAACATCGAGGCAAGAGCTAGTTGTAGGAACTCACATCACCTACAATCAACGATTTCATCGAACTTCGATTGACATTCTCAGAAGTTCTTAAACCCTGATTCATTGAACTTTTACCCCCAGTCGTCCGACTTTAAGCAGTCGACTGTTATCTTGGAGGATGCAGCAAATCACCCGACCGTGTAAATAGCTCCCACGTACAGAGAAGAACAATGTGGCTGAAACAAGATCCGAACCTACAACACAAGATTCTGCTGCTTTGGCGGCGAGTAACTGCTGCACCACCCAGCCTCCTCAAGAAAATAAAAAAGACTGGTGCAAACGAACAAAAAGTTTTACCTATTTTCTTCTCGCTTTTGATTTCCTCCGAGCTTTTTTCCTTCTGTCTTCTGATGTCACTGTAGAACATCTTGCGCATGACTAGCATGGTTTGGTTGACCTGAATCAGCTGCGAGGTGGTGCGGGCGTAAAGGTCGATGGTGTTCTGGATGCTGTCCCTGGCCACGCCGGCCAGCCGGTCCACGGCATGGATGAGTTTCGTCAACTCGGCGTTTTGTGTCAGGATGAGGGTCTTCATGAAATTGTACTGGTTGCGGAACGCCGCCGCCACGCTCTCCCGGAACGCCGCCGGCTGCGACTCCAGTCTCCCCAGGGCCTCCAGATCGCTCCGAAGGGTCGCGTCGGCGCGATTCAGCATCGCCGTGATGTTGGCCATGGCCACGGCGCCCACACCCAGGTTTTGCTGAATATCCTTCAGCACGTTAGAGGCGTTCAGAAAGCTGGCCGGCAGCAAGGGAGCTTGGCCGGGAAACTCCATCCCGTTCCAGTCCTGCGCAGCTTTTCCACCACCACCTCCTCCTCCCGGTCTGTGTGCAGAATATTTTATCCTTTCTGTCGCATCGACGTTGGCGGCGTTGACGGTGGCGGTTTTGGCGTATACTTGCACGTGAGACGACTCACCTTCGCACACGGCGCGAACGGAATTTTTTTCGAGGTCAATATCGTATTCGCATCGGTCGCTTTTGAAGTGATTCGTCCCAGACCCGACCGTAGGTCTGAATGTGAGGAAGGAAGTGACAAAAAGTAAGTTGCACAGCCACTGGTGTCGGTCCATGGTGGAGGTTGTTGTTGTCCCGTCCCTGCCTGCTGCGGGAGTCAGGGAATCGGTAGGTCGTAGGAAGAATAAGTGAAGCTATAATGTATGACCACCGCTTGCTGGCTGCAACTCTGGCATGTGGCCAACGGTTATCATCGATTATAGAGAGAGAAATGGGAGAGAGGGACGCACACACGCAAGTGCGCGAGCGCACACACACACTGGGAGGTGGTCGAGACAGCAAGACTCCAGGCCTATAGTAGAATGCCAGCCCTGATCCCTGCTAAAATTGTTTTGGGGTTCTTGGTGGTTTTTTTTTTTTTTTTTTGTCTCATGAGGTTGTACGACCGTTTGCTTACATTTCGATCAGGGCTCGCCGGTTACATTGTGTGCGCTGAGGCTAATGCAGGGTGGGTGGGTTGGTGGGTGGAACACAACTCAGCTGCCTTTGCACGAGAGAGAATGGTGATGGTGCAGGCGACTAGAGAGGTAATGGCAGCAACGAGCTATTATTACTACAGAGCTGGATTTCAAGAACGGCCGTGTCTCCCCTGCCCTTTGTGTGGCCCGGTCTCCGATATTACCCTTCGACTAGCGACTAGTATCAGGGGAAGGAGGTGCATGAACGTATAAGCATCTTTTGTAAACTTCTTATATGGAAAGCAAGTGTAAACGCTTGTTCTACCTCTCTACCATGGTTTTGTGGGTGGTCTGGTGGCACAACGGTTACTGCCTGTCACCACTACAGTGAGGATTGGCTGTCCTGGGTTCAGATCTCATCTAGGGTACGGGGTCTTTCTCCTCAAGTGAAGTGGTATCTGATTACAGTCACTGCCTTGCCATGATGTAGCCTAAGCTGCTGGCATGGCGTAAAACATCAATCTTCCCCTCCACCATCATTTCACCTAATCTTTTGTGTCTACATTCCAAGCATAAAAATGCAATTTATTTTCTAAGGATAAAATATGAGAAGTTTATGATTGTGCTGACTGGCAATATTCATGTATATTTTCACCAGTAAAACTGCTTGTAAAATTTAGAGGGGAAAGTGGTTTCTGTATTCATTGATAACATGCCTCCTAACCCACAAGACAGCTGCAGGCATGGGTGTCACATTCAATCCACACAGTTTCACCTTCTTTCCTTAGGCTTAAAGTAAAGAACTACAGCATGGCAAAATTGAGGTAGAACTTTATCGACCCTTCACCACTTTGCAGGTCTATCATGTTGTTGCACTGTTGGTCTATGCGCCAGGGAAAATGCTGAACTACATGATGTTTGCAATTCCTTTCTGTACACCGAAGGTCCGTATGGTTTAATGGAAATTTTATGTATAAAAACACAAACACTCCAGCAATGCAAATCTGGTGTCAATCACCCTCTGTAGTCCCTTCATTCAGTCATGCTGCACAACCTCAGATGAATGTCATTGGTGTGTGATGTAGGTGCACACATGAATATCCTTGATGCAAGTTATTTGGTATATATATACACATACGTTTGTCACTTGCCCATAATGTTTTTCTTTTTTTTTTCTTTAAACACTGCACCTTGCGATAAACTTGATTTCTGTTTTTATTTCTAACTTTACTATTGTGACTAGAGCCCCTTCCCATGTTCAAATTGCCCACTGGGACGAATAAAGTTGGTCAATGTCATTGTCTCATCCGTTGTTTAGTCTGATATGCAGTCAGCATATGAAGAACCATTTTTAATACAGCAGAATATTTGCAGACTTACTGCAGATGTTGCTAGGCATTTGTAATCATTGCTGTAAATGATATATAATAAAATAAATGAAGATAAATGACAAATAACCAATTTTATCAATTCCAATTGGAAGTGTGCTTAGCTACAAGAAAGAAAAAAAAAACACGAAGAGAAAAGAAATAAAAAAAGTGCTAGTTACAAATAGGAATAAGGCAAGTGGAGCACAACAGCAAAACATATAAGCATCTTAGGTCTAAAATCATTCTTTTGATGCACCTGCAATCTGACACACCCACACAACTATTCCGGTATGGACATCCCAACCACACACAAAGTGATTTTATCCATTTTATTTATTCACAGTGCAAAATGCATGCAAAAAACAGGAAACAGGTTGTTAGTTGCATTATGCAATATATTTTTCATCTGGCACAAATTAGAAAGCCACAAAGCTGACCTTTCTTTT
This sequence comes from Pomacea canaliculata, assembly GCF_003073045.1. Classification (NCBI taxonomy): domain Eukaryota; kingdom Metazoa; phylum Mollusca; class Gastropoda; order Architaenioglossa; family Ampullariidae; genus Pomacea; species Pomacea canaliculata. The sequence goes on from NC_037593.1 coordinate 9,556,082, forward strand.
AGGATTGTGACTTCTTGCAAGTTTTTGAAAAATTTATGCATGGTGACTTCTTATAAAAAAAATCTCATCATAGTCTGCACATTAAAAACAATGTAACAATAAGTTGCCAGATATTCAGTCTCTCTTGCAGTAAGATATGGAGGTGTTGAAGCCTTTGTGAGCTCTTTCTTTCTGTCATGTTTTGTTTTGGGGTGGAGGTAGGGAAGTCAGATGTGTACAGCACCTGCACCTATTCATTCATCAGGCACCCTGGAGTTTGTCTCTAAGCAAAGGAAACATACTGAGATTAAAATAAAAAACTCTCACCAATCATGCTCAGCAAACCACAATTCCAAAGGAGCAAACCGTGTAATACTATTCAACAGCTATATAAATACAGGTATTTAGATTTTCGTAAAGTTAAAATGATTACCTGCCACTCTTGTCACCCCTCTCAAATCAGCCTGCAGGACAAAAGATAGTGGAAAATGGGATCAAAGGAACTTTTAGTTGTCAAAGCCAAGAGATTAGCAAGTGGGTGTCATCCAGCTGAATGTGTTTGCCCCGTATCCACTATAGTAGGCAGGAAGATAAGAAGGTTAAAACTTCACAAGTCTTTTGCCTCATAAGTTGTTTGTAGATTGGCTGTAGCAAATCTTAGTCAGGGTCTCATATTGAAGAAAGATATAACAACACAAAATCTAAACAAACATCTTTAACATTTTGCTTTACCTCATTCAATCAGTCCCATCTCTAAATCCACTTCTATTCCCCTTTAAAGTCTCACCCAGTTGGAGGTGTTATAGCCAATCAATTTCCTCTTTTGCGTTGCATTTATTTTATTACAAGGAATCCTGAATCCTCTTATGATGACACTTGTTCCAATCACTGCACAGCTGCTTCATGTTCAGGCAAGCAGCGGAGACGTTCCTTTACGGTGTTCTGTGATGTTGGTGATGGACTCCTATCTTTCTCTCTGGATGCAGCTCGAATGTCATTGTCTGTCTCAAAGATGCTGGTTGCCTCAATGACTAAAAACATTAACATGAAAAGTACATGTTTCAGGAAGATAAAAGACAAAATCAAAGTTTAGATGTTTTACCTGTGTAAAATTTTCCATTCTGAAGAAATTTATTGTACTGCTTTTATTTTAAAGAATTCTTTAGAAAGCCTTTTTAGGCTCAGTCAACAAAAACTGAAACAAGGAAAGTTTGCTACAGATACAGGTGAACAGACAACACAATAGCACAAGCATGCACAGTGACAAATGAACTTGTGCTAAAGTTTAGAAGAAATTATGGTGAAAAAAAAAATCCTGTCAAATCCTTCAAATGTGGCAGTCATAATCTACGTAACTCCCACAGTCTGGGAGACCGGTTTAAGATGACGTGGTAGAACCATTGTGTATTTTGTGTGAGCATACACACATACGCATCTTGCTTTGGGGGGAACCAGCGCATGTAAATATAATACTCAAACCAAAAATGCAAGGCTGGGCATCACACTTCCCTTTAAGTGTGAAGAAATTCAAATGTTATATAAAGAAGCTAAAATTCATTTCATTTTGCATGTTGTTTCTAGTTTCATAGTACCGGATGTTTGCAATGAGGTTAATCCAAAAGCACTTTACTAAATACATCCGTACAGGCCCGTTCTTAGCCCCCACGAGGCCGGAGGCATAGGACGTGCAGGAACCTTAATGCCACGATTTTAGTTGAGATCTAAAGGCATTTTCTACTACCATGCCTCATCTGCCTGCCCCTAAGCACGGCCTTGCATCTGTAAATGCTTAGCTAACGTGAATGCAAATTTCATGAATTCTTAGTATCTTCATATAATTGTCCACCTGAAAGTAGTTTAGTCTAATATGTATGACACTATTCTTATTATATCTAGTTTTCATCAGCTTTATGTGTAATGGGTGTATCTTTTATGCAACAAAATGCCACATGTAAAGCCTTGAAAGGGTGGTGATGTTTTTATCAACAGTTTCACTAGTCTATAGAATGTGCTTTGTCTTTGTTTATTTAGCTGGAGGAGATGACTAATACTGGAGAATTCCATTTAAGAATTTTTGAATTTGTTACAACATGGATCTAGAAAACACAACACTGAAAAACATATGTATACTGACATACAAAATCAATGTGCTTGTATGGCTGGTGTCATGGAATGTCATACTACAATGTGAGAAAACAGAACTCACAGAAATGGACAATGTATGGCTGACATCAAACATCAATAGTTATGTGCTATTCATAATCCATTGAAATGTTTACAGACACTTTATGCGACAATAAAATATTGTTATTTGGGCAAATTGAAGGAAATGCTCATAAATACACTGATAACAAAGTGTGGGAAAAAAAAGCTGTCCTGCATAAGGAAAGGTGCAATATTTGTTGGAAGTAACGCCATTAACGTTTTTGGTGAATGTTGTCCAAACTGGATTCAATTCACTTTTCAACACAAGTCAATCACCATTTATCTAGTCTTTATTAAACAGCGCGATGTTAACTTTTTAAACACTAATTTTCTTGCCTCAAAAAATCGTACCAGTATAAATGGCTTCTTAATTTTTTAAATCTTCCATATTTTGCTTTGTTGGTCTGATTAAAGATAAGAACCCAATAAAAAGAAAAAGTCTTGTGAATGCTTGTGGTCGTTATCGTTTGAAAACTGTGATCGAAGGCCACGTGCACAGCTGCAGTGCTGGATCAACCTTTATTTCTATAGTTTTCGCAACACAGTTCTCTGGATACACAACATATCTTTAAACATGAGTTGGTTGATGCTGATATTTAAAACGGATTGTGAGTGAAATTAAAAATAATGTTATTAGGGCCCCCTCATTTGAACATGAAATAAATATACCATTTGGCACAATGTCTACAAATCCAAGCACCACGAAAAATGTACACAGCAACGATGAAGCAGGTAGCATGCACTTTAATAACATCCAGTTACTGTACTCGTACTATTAATACTAATGTTACAGGTCTTCGCCTGGACAACTGTGCTCGGTGCCTGTGAAAGTGATGAAGGGGCACAGCCCATGACCCACTCGTGCCAGTGCCACACTCGACACAAACATTGATTAGTTCGCATCAACAATTCTTCATGGCATCAGACAGCCGACGATGTTACTTCTTGAAGATTATGCTCATCCAATCACTGAATTAGAGCTGCAACATGTGCATAAACAAAGGCGTGCAACACGTAAACTAAATGTAACATGGAGCTCACTCCATTCTTACACACTTCAATTTGACGACGACAGTCGGCTTCAATGACAAAAATCTGTTAATTTTGCAAAAAAGTTGTTTATCAAATGAAAATAAAAAAGCGATATGCATGAATCGACACAGCTGTTTAAATATCATACGCACGATTAACAACAATCTTGACTGTAGGTCAGTTGAGTTTTACAAACATCTGACACAAAACTTTCAGAACCGTCGCTTTCTGCGGTAATATTACGAATCTGAAAGGGATCAGGAAGACAAAATTAATAAACTGTTAGTTTTAAAATTACTTTTAACAGCAGTGAAATATTTTATTGAGGACAATGTTGGGGTTTTATCTTCAAACCGAAAAGTCTTATCATGCTTGCTGGTGGAATTTCTCCGATCCGACTTTTGCAACCACTTTGCAAGAGGCCGTGTAGGAGCGGATACTCGCGCACGCTCATTCATGCTCAGCAAGAAAAACCGAGTGCAGCAAGATAAAGATGCTGAGGTAACAGGTACTAAACCAGCTCTCATTTCTACGCTTTTAGACCAAACAGTTTTTAAAAAATAGTATGTCTAGCAATCGACAGAAGGTAATTACAGTGCGGAGTGATCATTATGTCGGGGTAGGGTGGGGGTGTGTTAGTGGGTGAGAAGAGGCGGCATCAAAATTATTATCAATTACAGCAACAATTCTTGTGTGCAGCGAATGGACAGTCGGAAATATGTTTAGGAATAGATGCAGATGATTTTCGTGAGGTAATATATTTTCGGTGCTGATTTTCCCCCCTGTTTAGGATAAGCATTTGGCTGAATATCTGAACAGTCAGTGGGACTGAGCCTCGCGTTCGGCGCTTCTCTCTGTTGTCATACTACTGCTAGTACCAATTTCTCCAGTGCATTTCCAAGGCACCTTAGTGTTTGCTTGAGTTTTAGATTATTGATCTGTATTAATCGCTTAATCTTTATTAATATGCACCAGATATCATGTTTCACAGCATTCGAGCGTACGATTAAGCAGTAACAGTGTTGTATTTACATAAAATATTTATGATAAATACACAAAAATTACAGCATATTTTGAAAGTTTTATGAGATGTTTCATTATGTTACATTAGTTTTTACAGCTTCACCAATTGATAGCCTCCTTAGATTCCAGAACAGTAGTGTCTGGGGTTCCCTTAAGAGAGTGTGTGTGTGCATTTGTCTGAAAAGGCAAGAACATCAAGTATGACAAATACATATTTTTCTATGATATGTGAAAATACAGATAATAGAAATATCATACATACCTGTTGTTTAAGTGTTTAACAGCATTTTTCACCCTGTTCAATTTTTGTCTTTTTAAAAAAAATTATGAACTGTTCAACACCAGTGGTATTATCGCTCGTCATCTTTCATAAGTACATATTATTACATCATTCAGCTCAGTATTTTTAATTGTTGAGAATGGGGGATGATTTTAGTAGCTGATTTTAAAAAAATATATATTTTACTGTTTGAAGTGATCATCATGGTGATGTTCATTAAAACTGATGCCTCAATACACTAAGATTTAGAAAAAAAAAGCTATAATAAATATAACACAAATTTCTGACACAGAAGGTTGAGATAAATTCTTATAAGATATTTGAGAACAAAGTATAGAAAGAGGATGAATCATAAATAAAAAATCATGAACTCATTTGTTGTCTTTTTTTCTTTTTACTTATTTGGCATTTTTAAACAAAGTTAATCTCGAATACTTATTTCCATGACTGGTGACTGTAGAATAGTTTAATGAGAAGTAATATGGTCCAGCTTTACTATCTGGTCTTTTCTTTGATGTAAACATTATATAGATTTTTTTTCTTCTCAACAGAACCAGATGGAACAAGCTGAAGAAGTTTTGCATCTTTGGTTTTATATCAGCTTTAGACCTAGTAGCAGCTTCGGTTTAAAATTCTTTGTGCAGTTCTTGGTGTAAAGCATTTTTGCTGGAGTTGAAAATGTTCACATACATCTTTATGCTGTATCATGTCCATCTTGTGTGTATACAAGTTGCTGTTGCAAATAAGTGATGCCTATATTTCCAGAAGGCATGGATGGTGCTGTGTGTCTTCTTGTCACTGGTGGTGATGTTTTTTGGACTTTTTAGAAAAGAAAAGTTTGATAAAGATGCTGCTTGTACAAACAATAGATTTACTTCTAGTCAGCTGTGTTATTAGCAAAAGCATTGATAGTTAATCAGAAAATTGTTTGTATAAATAAAATACGCTGTCGTGAGAAACTTCCGTCATGGCAGACACAGACAGAATAAACTCAGACTGTGGTGGGGGTGCTGAAGCTACCAACCATGGACATAACACCCACCGATCAGAAGCATCTGAAAATTTATCATTGTCACCCTCATCAGCATCGTCCACTGGGCCAATGAGACAGCTGGAGTTCAACCAGGCTATGAATGATTTTCAAAATATGTTTCCTGGCATGGACACGGAGGTTATTGAGGCAGTGTTACGAGCAAACAATGGCATTGTTGATGCTACAATTGATCAGCTTTTGACAATGAGCATTGACAATGGTGATGATGACTTACCAGATCACATTTTAATGTCTGTGCAAAGAGAAGTTGCTCTTGAAGCAGGAAATCATGGAGTAAACAAGGTGAGAATTTATTTTTAATCTAATTTTGCTTAATCACTCTCCAATGTTTATATTTTATGATACTTTTCTTCTGGAGTTATTACATAAATGTATATATATTTTTATAATGTGTATATGTTGCATACACAATAATATATATAAAAGAGAATTCTTTTTTTAACTTAAATATTAAGGTTTAATGTGCTTCATATGACATGATAGAGATCTGAAGAACCATCAAAAAAAGGGGGAGGGAGACTTTTGAAATATGTTTTACAGAAGCATTTTTATTAAGTTCTGTCTTGTATCTGAATTACATTATACATTACTGCAACAACTTACATGGGTCTATTTTAGGTAGCAACAGTTTTGAATCACTTTCTCATTTATTTACATCAGTGCATATAGCATTCTATGGGTTCTTGACTGTCATGCATATTAACTTCCTACCACATCATATTGGTTGGCACTAAAATAGAGTGTCCTGGGTTCAGATCTTGTCTCAGACATGCTGTTCTTCCCTCTATTCAGCATCTGTTTACAGGGCCAACTATTTTGTGGGGTGTTGTTTTCATTCGGAGCATGTCATACAGTGGAATACCAATTCTTTGAGTTTGCTGCAGTATATACATATGTGGTTCTGCATTTTTTTATTTTCTTGTATGTTCAGAGTCCCTTCTCCCCTTTGGAAGATACTGCTTTTGAGGAATCACCTCCTCCATACACAGAAGCCATCAAGTCATCTCATGTAATGAGTAGGAGCTCTGAAAGTCACTGTCGTCATGGACAGCAACGCCATTCTAGCCATAGGCTTCATCCTGGTTCTCCCACACGAAGCAGTCCACGTCATCACCCACACAAGCCTCGCTCACCAACCCCTGTAGATCTTGAACCTGATGCAGATTTTATAAACAGCACTACAGAAAACAAGCGGATGTCAACATCATGGGACATCTCCAGTTCACCTAGCTCTCTTATCTTTTCTGACCACACAGATATCAGTAGGCTTGCTCAAGGGAGAGGAGATGCAAGGCATGCCTCAGCTGGACAAAAGAAAGATTTATCAGGTTCTACTGCTGCAAAAGTACAGCGTTGTGGTGTGAAAAGTTCTGGAAAACAAGTTATTCCAGTGGGCAAGGACTATCCTGGCACTGAAGAAACAGCAGGCTCAACAGGTAAAATTCATCCCCAATCACGCAAGGTGTCATGGAATACTGCATCTGTGCCAGTGAGATCTAAATCATTTGGAGTTTCAGATAGTAAAAGTTCCTGGGAAGGTAGACATCAGCCTGGCAACTCCAGATACAAACCTTCTGTGAGAGGCAGTCCAGTCAAGTTACCTCCTTATCGCAACTGGAATCCCCCTTTACTTGGGACTTTGCCAGATGATTTTTTGCGCCTGACTCCTTGCCTTTTGGAAAGAATACCATTAGGGGGCCAGAAACCAGATGCTGATCATCGCAGAAACCTTTCATCGGGTTCAAACAGGTATTCTGTTACATTGGTTTGAAACTTTTTCTAATTCACCAATTGTTTCATTTAGAGAAAAGAAATAATAATAATAATGGGAGCACAGCAGCATCACAACCACGATAATCGCACCCTCTGCACAGACCAATTATGATAAAGGAAAGATAACAGCCAGTGGACAGTGAGGTATGTATAGGGAAACTGAACAACATAAAGATGAGGTACAAAAGTAGAACATAAAGCAATGGATGAAGGTATGAAGGATGTAAATACTAAAAAAGTATAAGATGGAGTCATACATGATGGTTAGCATGACAGTATTGCCAGGGAGTTAAGAATAGTAATTCAAGGATAGTACTTTGTGAACAGATAGTTTCTCAGTTATTGATCGTTTGTGAAGATGGTTGTAAATGTTCCTTACCACCTGGCATATATTAATCCATTTTATGCTTAATGACTGATAAAGGCAGTCTTCAGGTGCTGTTTGGTCTTAGTAACTTAATGACATTGTACTCTTACAGTCAGTGGCAAGATTAGTGATCAGATGCAGGTTACAGTCTCATAGTGTGCTCTATTGTTATGTGCACATTAAATATTGTATTAAACCTTCTGTCCTTTAGGGTGTAAACTGTAATAATTTGTAATGATTATGAAAATGTTGGCCATAAAAGTCATCTGACAGGAGTCTAAATCATCTGTTAGCAATATTGTATAGCGATACAGTTAACAATAGAAGGATATGATGCAAGAATACAATTTACACTAAAGCCACACATTTAGCCTCATTCAGTTACTAACCTGTTGCTGCCTTCAGTTCTGAAAGAGGTCAAGCCTATAATGTCACAAATGCCTATGGGTATATCTAATTAGCCTTTTCCTTCTGTTTGGTTGCACCCTTGACAGTGTAAATGTGTCCGTTTACATTTTGTGCATTGTGATGTTTTGTAATAGAAAGGTGATAGTCACTCAGATTTTAGGAAATAGATTATGAGCTCCCTGTCTTTTGAAAAAAAATTGCACACAGCAGACCTAAAAGAGTGCACATTCCCATGTCACTGTACAAGCGGCATCGGTCTTGCTGAGAAAAGCATACACTCATCTTTTAGCATAACAGATTGCTGTGGGTTTTGTGGCATCTCTTCTCTGTTATCTAGAAATGTATCCGGGTCTTTTCTTCCTTAGATACTTTTCCAAAATAGAATTTGTGGTATCGTGTTATGTACCAATGCTGGTTGGCTACTTTTGATTGTGCTGCATATGTACCTGGAATTGCTTTTTTGTCTTGAAGCTTAGTGCTCCACACACAGTAGCACGCCTAATCCTAAACACTCACTTGGCATCTGCCTCAAAATGATACATTTTCTTTTACTTCATTTTTTTTTCCTCACAAAGAGATGATACAGATAATAAATTAGTAACAGGAGGCTAGATTTCACTTAAGCTAGTAGAGTCTTCTTGTCATGCCAGAATAAAATCAAAAGTTCCTGTCATATTAAAGAGAGTAATAAATATTAATTTAGGTAAAAAACAGATGATCTTTTTCACGTGCAGGTAGTAGAAAATATTTTTTTCAAAAGCCAAGTAAGCTTTTCTCAGAATATCAGCAATGGTAGCTGATTATGAAGGAGGTTGCTTTCTCGAAGGATATTTTCAACAAGGCATAAGGGCATTTGATAGCCTCATTTTCCCTCCCCCCAAATGTATCATTTCTTTTTCATGCAGTAGAGTTGTTTCTCAGTTTGTGTGCACCTATTGCCACTAAACGAACTAACTGAACAACTGGTTTCAATTAATTTCCCCATTGCATCGATATTATGTGTATATGTGCATGTGTTTATGTCTATTTATGAGATTGCTTTAGAAAAACATGAGATGCTTTATTTATTTAACAGATCACAGTCAGGTGGAGAAGAGGCATGTGATGTACAAAAAGCTAGACGAAGCCGCCAGTCACGTATGCCACAACGGTCACTTTCATTTGCAGGAGCTTCTAGGCATTCTTTTCAAAGGGTAAGAAGGACTTCATAAAAATGTTGTTATTCTTTATAGCCAATTCAAGTAGCTTCATACAAGGAAAAGAAGAAAGTATAAAAATGGAACATTGGTAATAATAATTTTATATATTTTGATCGAAGAACGCCAATTATACAAGAACTGATTACTTGAGATTCCATATCAGAATTCCTGATAAGCTCACTTATAATTCTCTATTTAAATCCCTTGGTTAATGTGAAACTTTTGACAGCTGGAATGCAATAAAACCCGCTATTCTCTAGTAGCAGAATGCAGTAACAGAGTTAATGTACCCATATGCTGACTTGCTAGTCTCAGTTATTGTAATCCACTTTGTTTCCTCTTTTATGATTACTAATTTCAATTGCTCTAAAGGGCTCTCATCTCTTGTAATATGTCATCAAGCTGCAAGAAGGCATAGCAGTAGTGCTACCTCACTTCACACAATTTCTGGATTGATATTCTTGACACAGCTGTCTGATAGCAAGTAGGGCATCCTGTGTCATCGGTTATCTTGAATTCATGCACAGTGTGTCAAAAGGCTTTAGACCAGTTTGAGCTGTTTTGAGGTCTTAAAATTTGGTATGAACTATATATATAAAAAAATATGTAAAATGTTTTCTTCATCCTCAAAAACTTGATTGAGTGTTAATAGAGTTACACTTTGTAAGTTTTACTTGCATTTAAATTTAATTTGATGAATTTGCATAGATATAAGAACATATGTAATTTAACAATGCAAGCATTTTTATACATTTTGTAAAATTGGAAACAGCCAGTATGATTCATACACATCTGAAACCAGATTGTTAATTTATAACAGCAGTAAATAGTTTGTGGTGTGGCCTCTCTTGCAGTGAGTTATACAGTGATATACAGTAGTATAGGTCTGTTTAAAAACTGGTCTGAATGTTGGTTGTAGTTTGTGTGCGCTGGTTTATGGTTAATGAAAACTAATGCACACAAACTACAAGCAACATTCAGATAAAGGTATTTTTACTATATTATCCCAGTGAGAACCATCTCATCATCACAGTTATATATATAAACTATTTAATATACTTCATGCTGCTGCTCTTGTGGGCTCAGGCTATACATCGCAGATAACCTAACCTGGATATGTTGCAATAGGGTCTGGGAGTTGACCTAGCTTAGTTTCTTTCATCCTTCCAGAATAGGAGAAAAACTAGCATAATTATTAGCTTGTTATTTCAGATAGCTTCAGAAGACCTCAGCAGTGAATTCATACAGAGAAGAATAAAAGAAAATGAAAGACGCCGACGCCTTGCCTCTGCTGACCTTGACCCTGAACTTGCTCAATATTTGGAAGATGAGAGACTGGCTCTTATTCTTCAAAACTCAGAATTTTTGCGGGAACTTAGAGATGATGAGGATTTCATGCAGACTCTGGAGAAAGGTAATTTCATTTATTCATTCATCCTTTGATGATAAACAGTTATGCTGGTCCACTGGCATTAATTGTTGTTGGGGGAGCAATTGAATAGATGCAGCAGGCGACAAGACTTTGGCCTGTCTTGGACAGTGGTGAGCAGGTCCAAATGACAATTGACCAATTTTATTAATCCCAGTGGGCAATTATAATTTAGGAAATATGCCAAATTAAAATAAAAAACAAAGGAAAATGACTTAAGGTGCCTTTTACTTCTGCATAGCATTAGTTTTGTCTGAAATCAATTAAAAAAATTCTCCTGCTAGCACATGTTACGATATAAACAAAATACTGCGAACTTTCTGACAATTTGTTGATCACAAAGAAAAACCAAATCCCATTGCTTGACACCAGTTTTAACAAATCTATGTGATAGACAACCAACCCTGTGGAGATCTGATGCTTGTGATCACAATATTAGAATAATGACCATTTACAAAAACTGCTGCCAGCAAGTTGAACAAAATCCAGTACCTATGAAACCAATTGATGTGCAAGATTAAAATCAGGTATCAGTCTCAGTGCTAAAAGGTAAGGTTGCACTGTACTGAACGCAAAACTGCCAGTCAGCCCTGCATTGAATAACAAGTCCACTATTTTACGTTTGCAAATCAGTTTTTTTCTCTGTCCACCTCAGCATCAATACTATTTTAAGTTACCCTGAAGGAGTCTTGTGTTGGGGCACATGGCCGATCAGACCAACATGTGCTACTTCTGTTGCGAAAAGGGTTTTTTTTGGTGTCTTAAGAAAGTGGTGCTCCTTCTTCATATGGAGTCATTGGTTTTTATTCTCATGATCCAGAGGTGTGTGGCAGCCTCCTCAGGCATTTGTTTTGGAGTACCTGGATTATCTTCTCCATATCAGCAAGTGGTGTCCACGTCTGACGTTTGTACATAAGGATGGGAACTACAAGGCACTTATGCTGCCTAAACTTGGTAGCACACCTGATGGTGCTGGTCTCCCCTCCATATGCATTCGAACTGTTAGTCTCTTGGTAAGGTCGTGCAGTTCTCTTTCGGTGCCTGCCATCAAATTGATATTGTCTGCAAAATGCATATTGTGTAAGGGTCTCTATGAGATGGAAATGTAGATTTAATGCTTGTGAAAGGTTTATGACATTTTCCAAAAAATATGTTAAACAGTACTTGCGATGGGGGCACCCTTGACTGCTGCCTACTATTTTGTAAAAGAAAGATCCAGTTTGGTTATTCAGCATTACTGCACCCATTGAACTCTAATAGAGCGCTTTGATGAATGACTTGAATGAGGCCTCCTTTGATGCTGAATTTTTATTTCATGTGCCACAGCCCCTCATGTTGGATTCTATCAAATGCCTTTCTAATGTTGATGAAAGTCATAGAAGAGCTTCTAGATGTGTTCTAGATGTTTTTATATCAGGATGGTCTGAAGCCAGCCTCTTCTTCTGCTATAAGTTCTTCAGCTGTGGTGCTGATGTGATTCTGTATTACTTTAACGTTGGTTGAGTGGATGATTAGGTTTACGGTTCTGTAGTTTTGGCACTGTTCACTATTTCCTTTCTTTGAAAAGAGTATGACTAGTCACTGTGTCTATTTGTTTTGGCCATTTTTCGTGTTTCCAGATTCTTTGGCACAGAGCACTAAGGACCTTTGTTATTTCCTCCTCACCCTTTCTGAACAGCCCAGCTGGGATGTTGTTGATGCCAGGTAACCTTCCTGCCTTCAGACTGCTATCTCAAATTCTTTTCACATGACTGATAGGTCTGCTGTCTTATTGGTTCTAGTTTGGTTGCTCTGGAGAATATTAATGTCCATTGTCAGCTGGAAATCGTAAAACGTGTTATAATTTTTAGTCCATCGGTTTAGTACAGCCATGCTTCTCGTAAAGAGGTTGCCACGTATTTCTTTGATGAAGTCTTCAATTGATCGCTTGGTGAAGTAGTTGGTAGGCCTTTTTGCTGTCACTTGTTTCTGCTATTTCCTTCTCTGTAGTGTGGCATTATGCTTGGTTCAGTTTTCCTTAAAAACTACATTAAAGTTTTAAATTGCAATGAAACTAATGCGGCAATTTAAATTTGAAATTCATGGTACAGAGTGATTTTAGGCCTTGGTCTGCCGTATTTTTTTACTTTAGTAAAGTGGTCCGCTGTCCGAAATACTTTCAGAACCACTGACTTAGATTATGCAGATTCAGTCATATCACAACCATGCCTGCATATTGTGCTTTCAAAAACTTACTTGGGATTGAGCATAGAGAGTTGCTAAAAGCTGATGGGCATTTTTTTTTCCCCTGTAGATCGCCAAACTTCTGTTGTGGACTCTGTACCTGTACCAGTTCCAGTAGAGACTGCCTCTCAGAATGTACCCTCTGTGTCGGTAGCAAAACCAGGTGATGAAGGTGAAATTAAATACAGTTATTTGATTTGCATTTTTTTATATTTTAAATTTTGAGTTGGCTATATATATATATGTGTGTGTGTAATGTTTCACTGTGTCCATCATAAATGTCCTTGTGCACATTAAATCATTAACATTATCACTCATCCTTCCCTACCCCACCTCTTTACCCCACAAAAAAAGAAGCCTCTGTATCAGGGAGAAAAATTTAAAATAATTTTGTTTGAAGAAATCTTCAGAAATAATGACGTAAAATATTTTTAATTGCATTTTTATGTTTGTGATCACAGGATATGGAAATGATCACCAGTCAACTTTAGAGGCATTTCCTTTCAGTCAGCAGCTACCAAAGGCAGATGAAGTTGATGCAGAACTTCTACAAAAGCTTAGGCACATGGGAAAAGGTTAGGATGTAGCAGGAGACACATCTGTGTGTAACTCTTATCTCTGTTTGCAATTTTTGAAATTTTGAAGTATTTGAAACATTTTTGGAGTGCTCAAATCACTATAGAAATTGTCACCTTTTAACCACATGAGTTGTAGAAAACATCCCACACCATACAATTAAAACAACCTCGCAAACATTTAACACTTTCATCCGTCTAATGCTTCACTGACTTAAAGGCCGAAGTCGAAATGGGCGTGTTTTCAAATGGTTTCGCCCGTGCGAGGGAAGGTAGGAGTACATGCGGTGCTGACTATTGGCTGGTACACCACCACGTGTACTCCTACCTTCCCTCGCACGGGCGATACCACTGTCTTTCCTCCGGACACAAAACTTCGGCCTTTAAGAACAGGCTTTATGTGTAAGCAACAGTATCCTTCATTTGTACAACCCCACATAATGTATTTGTCTTCTGGGATTTGAGAAAATGTGTATGAAAAAAGTTTAAATTGTTTGTCACCATTTTTAACTTGCATGCATTGATGACAAATTTCCAGCATTATATTTTACATTTTATATATGCTAAATGCTTGTTGGAATTCATTATTTTAAACATTTGTTTTTATGTCTGTTTAGCCTCAAAAAAACAGTTTGCTGCCCTTGCAAGAAAATTTTTCTCCAGGAAGAGAAAAAAATCTCCTCGACACTTGTATCCTGCTAGTTTTTGTAGTTAATGATGCCTTGTTATTTTCAGTGATACCAATTATATACATATATATTTTTAAATTGCTTTTAATGCATGGGTGTTCATTGTGATCATGCTGCTTGCAACACATTTTTTGAGGTTATAGAACTGGTACGCTTCCATTTCCATCCTGTAATGTTTATAAATTCATGTTTGTTTTGAATCATGGTGGGGTTCTTTTTATTGCAACTATGTTAACCTGGCCCAGATGTGATGCAGATGGCATAGATGAACTAGTTAAAGACATTTGTATATTTATATTAATAACAATAATGAAGATTTAGTCCTTTTACAAACATTTGCTCAAAGTGCTTTACATAAATTACAGACACACATTACGGACACACTAATGGTCAGGATAGGGTCACAGCGAAGTTGTCGTTCTGAAAAGATACATCTTAAGTTTAGACTTATTTAGCCTTTAAATAATATTTTCAGAAATATAGCTGTAAGAGAGTATGGTTCAGTTCTGGGAACGTTTGTATTCATTTTTTTCACTGTTTACTTCTTTACTGAGACAGCTTTGAGTAGCATTCTTATTTTAACCTTAACAGTGCAAAAGATTACGAGACACGCTTGCTCCTTCTATGACTAACCTACTAGATGATGAAGAAGAGGATGAGGGAGAAGATATTCAAGAGACATCACCACATGTGAGTTCTAAGCTGTAAATAATTTTTCATTTTGGCTCTGTAAGTATAAAGAGCCATGTAGTTTTTCTTTTGTTGCCATATGGCACTGGATGCACATACAAAGGCATTGAGTAGCATAATGGTAAAATATGTGCTTTTCTTCACTGCTCTGAGGTCCTGAGTTGACATCTTATCTGGGCTCTCACACTTCTTTGGATTTGTTTGGTCAGCAATATTGGACTTGTGTGAGTGGCTTAAAAATAGTGTGTCTTTGTTTTCTTCTTGCAGGATGTTGCTTCCAACTCTGATTCTGACCATTGTGGTCATCATGCAGATGGTCTTCAGACTCGCAAAGACACAGAGATCAAGTGAGACACTCTCAAGTCTACATTTGTTGGCATGAGGCGCCAGATTTTATGAGATGTGATGTTTAAGAACCAAAGTTCCCAGTACTGAAACCTATCATAACAAATAAATCACAAAATATCAGCAAGAACCCATTAAAAAAATTAGTCACAAATGTTTAATTCGTACAGCTTTCCAGCAGTTTGACTGCAGTGATGATAATTATTTGTTTTATGTGAATTATCTGAGATGAGTATGATCTGGGGTAAGGACGAGTAGATATAAGATACCTTGATGATGAATGAGAGATAAACATTTTTGTCACATTGAGATTCAAGATTTTATTTAATCTTTAAATTTACAGGTGTTTCTCAATGTGTAATAAAATTTCATGAGATTTTTCTCTTGTAATAGCCATTTTATTTAAATTTATTGTACTTTATATGGCATGTAAACAAAAAAATTAAAGCATGAGAAAAGATTGATAGCAGCATGAAAGGGGTACAACGCCATCTTAGTCAAACTAGCCCCATTATAAATTAAGCAAGCTGTGGGTAGTACACGAAGACAAAAAAACTGTTGAACTGTACACTAAATTATTTGCGTCCAGTTAGCGTGTATGCTTAAATTTGTGTCCACATGATCTATTTAAAATGTTAAGATCAAAATTTAAAATTCAAAGTGTATAAGTAAAGGTGTCGGAGATTATAAGTGTAACCAAAACTTTGCCTACCTAGTTTGTGATCATGTGAGTGACAAAAACTGGTTTTCATAAAATGTTGCTTCATAGCCAAGCTCAATGATGCATGCGCTATATGTTATGGAGAAAAGACGTGTGCACATCTTTCCACATGACAAAGAGCAATGAAATCTAACTTGCTGATATTATTTAATTCTTATGCATGTATTTTTTTTTTAATGGTTTGTAAAGTGCTCTAGAAAATAGACCAAGCAAATGGCCTCAGAATTGTGTTTTAAAGTTTTGTACATTTGCCATTTATATGCAGTGATAACACTGATCATTGAAAACAAATAGAATCAAACCTTATGAGCTTGTCAAGAGAGGTTTAACAGGCAAACTGCTTGAGAGTAAATCCATTTTGTGTGAACTTGGTGAGCTAACAAGTTTTAGTCTGGGCCAGAAAGGCCAAAACACTAATATGTGACTACATGAAATAAAAATTAGTGTTTTAAGTAACATTTAATGTAATTCCCTCTACTCCCAAACAAATCCTGATCCTACGTTACTTTAGAGCCCAAATTAAGAAATAATTGTCACAGAACACCTATAAATGCTTTAAAAAAAAAAAAATATATATATATATCAAGATTGTTTTTCATCTTAGTTCAAAGGACTTAAGTGGACTGTATTTTTAACCAAAAGATAAGTGTAAAAAATACACTGAAGATTGGCAGATTTAAAGACGTCTTCACTGGAATAGGCAGTTCAATTAGTCATCTTAAATCTACTTTTTTCTTTTTTCACACTAGCTAAATGTCTATAATGCATATGAAAATGGACACCTAGGTTGTGTTGCTGTATTCTTCATGTAAGATGCTTCAATCCTTTTATCTTTGTGTTTATTGATATCTACTCATGTATGCACTGCCTTAGAATAAAGGCTTTCCTTTTCTAATTGTCACAAACTGCCCTACCAGACAAAGATATGCATGAGTGCATGATACTGACAAAAAAGACGAACAAGAAAAGACTGGCTATAAGTAAAGCAAAATGCCTGGAAGAAGAGCAAAGCTGGTAGTTTGCGATATTCCTTAAAGGCTGTCCTCACTAATAGTGATGTCTTCTGGTTACCTGTGGCATTTTCGATACAAATCTGGTGATCTTCACACATTTGTGTCCAGTCCGTGAGTCTTTTCTTCATCCCTGTTTATTTTCAGCTAAGATAAAGAGTATTGTCTGGGACATTTCCTTTTTTAATATGTTAATGATGTTATGCTCTTCATCGTCTGAGAATGAGTGAAAATTGTGTTCAGAAAATTGTGATATTAACTGATGCATACAGTTTTTATGTCACAAAATATTCAACCAAAAGTGATAGAAGCGGGATCAAGCTATTTGTAGAATCTTCTTTACTGACTAGCATGACAGGCTTTATATATATATTAACTGTGATCAACAAACTTCAGAAATGTTGAGAATCTTGTCCAAAAAAAAAAAAAAGGTAAAATTCAGCAGCAGTTAGAGTTCATGTGCTGAGCCATCCCCGTAAAAAATGACTTGTATCATCTGCTTAGGAAGGTGGCAATTAAAAAAAATGGATTGCACAATTTAAGTGGAAGAAAAATAATGATTTAAAGTTGTTCAGATAGTATATGTATATGTACCTGTCAAGAAAGGCTAGCAATCATTAGCAGTATTCTTTGGAGAAAATGCAAAATGTCATTTTTTATAGTTGGTGTTCATGAGGCAATGTCATATTCCAGGGTAATATCTAGCTGTGTGTCCAGATGAAGGTATGCATTGTGCTTACATATTTTCATGTGCATGCATATTTAATCATGCATAGATGTAGTGTAAGTATACAGAAGTGCAATCATCTGTTTTGTAACAGTTCAAAGGATTTGTTCCCCACTTTGCACAACTCAATCTTGTGTATAAAAAGAAGGCAAATTGAAACTTATTACTTGACAACATTAGGTTATGGACTGTGATGTGTTGTGCAGGATGTGATACTGAATTTTTTGTGGAAACTTTCATGGTAAAAGTGTTCTTTATAAAATTGAAAAATGTTTTTTTAGCTATTGTAATTTTTTTCTTTCCAGTTTGATTTTTTTTTTCGGTCACCTTACGGCAAAATTAGCTATACATACAGTGCCAGTGGATCAAAACAAAACATATAGGGCAAGAATCTGGTTTTTTGTCAAATATTGAATTGTATAATGTGAAAAATGATGTAGTACATGTAATTTTTATGTTAGTGAAAAACATTCCTTAACTTAAACTCGTAATTGTTTTAAAAAGATGTACAGTGATGCAAAATAATCCATTTTTTCAGGTATTTGAATTATTATATTGATGCCAAATAACCTAAAATTAATTTTTAAAAAATTCATATGTGAGTGACTTATAAGATGATGTACATTTATACCACTTTAGATGTAAGGATTTTGTGAAAATATTCATAATTTTTGTGCAGTCCTAATTTCGTCACAGGCTATGATCTACAGCAATGTGCTTTGAGCCTTCTGACAATCAAAATGATGTCCCATTGTTTGTGGCATCAATCAAAGTGATGCCCCATTGTTTTGGTTCAATCAAAATGATGCCTCAGCGTTTGTGGTCTTAAAATAAATTTTTCAGAAGCTTCAACAAAGTACCTGTAACACATGTACACGTTTAAAAATGTAATTTTAAGTTATTGTGGGGGAGATGTCTGTCCTTATAAATGTTTATATCAACAAAACTTACATTTCCAATCATTTTCTCAGGAATATGTCACATCCAAGTATAATTTTTGTCATTGTTACTAAAAAGATAATGTTATTATGGTTCTAATTTAGCAAAATTAGCTCGTTATAAGGACCGTGATGTTGTTATATCACTTGACACCAAATCAGATTCTTGACCCTATATAAGTGGCATTTACAGTTACAAGCTATTATGTTTTAAATATAACATTTCTAAAATTAAATGCCATTATTATTGCTACAGTTTTTAAATTAAAAAGTAACAATATTCATAACATAATTTCTTTTAACTGATATGATGAAGTGTGAATCGAAAGAAGATAAATAGCTTTGCAGAGTTGAAGCAAGTTTCACAAATTGGAAATCTATAAAGAAGCAGTTGGGGTCTCTGCCCAAGATAGTTCATTGTTTTTAAATTCGCCTTTGGTTTGTACTTGAATTTGAAACAGATTTTTACACTTTTATTTATATGAAAAAGAAGAAATTTTGTGTGCTGCTGTTGTGGTTTCACAGCTACTGGCATCCAAATGTTTCACGTCTCTTTCACAAGACTGTACATTGTTGTGTGTGGTAAGATCTTTGCTGTTGAGACTATTCATTTGTTGTGAAACACTTTGACTGGAAGTGATGGTAGCAAGGATATCTGTTGCTTTATTTTGTACAGCACCGATTGCATGCTTGATGTTTTCACCCTCATTTCACGTGTTCATATTGGCTATTTTGTGTGTGTGCGTGCGCACATGCATACATGTGTATGTATGCAAGTGAAGGTTTGTATATGCACATGAACTTTCATTATTAAACACATCTTTGAAAGTAGGGCAGCCTGGTGGTGCAGTGGCTAGCGCCTGTCACCAATACAGTGAGGGTTGGCTGTCCTGGGTTCTACTCTCATCTCAGGCTGCTGTTCTTTCTCTGTATGTGGCATCTATTTGCTAGGCTGACTGCCTTGCCGTGATATATCCTCAGTTGCTGGCTCAGCGTAAAGCACAAATTTCCCCTCCCCAACTCTTGAAAAGTAAACCCATTGAGCAGGAATAGTCTTTTTGATTGCAACTTTTTTTTTTTTTTTTTTTTGTGCTCCATTTGCCAGTTTATTTTGAAAATTAGATTTAAGATTTTACAAAATAGTTCATGACAAATCCCAATAAAAGCTGTTTTACAAAGGAAGAAAATTTGAAAATCAGACTGATTAAAAAGGATATTTCTTATTAGCCTTCATCAGTAGTTTTCATACACATTCTTATGATAATCTGTGCTGTAGCACACTGTTGATTTCTTTTTGTGGTTTAGCCTCCAAAAGTTTAATACCATCTGCAGCCTTGGTCTTGAAATTTTTGTTTTCAAAGTGTTGGAAATTGGCATGTTTAAAATGGATCGTTATTCGTGGCCCTCTTTTATAAATGACTTCCCAAGTTTATACTGCCTTGAACAGTAGACAGGCATCATTCTTGCTGTGTAACAGTGTCAATGTTTTCATCTATTTTGGAGAATATTTTAGTGGGACGTTCCAGACGTGCGATTTAAAATTGGGATGCAGTTATGTGTTTCATATGGGTATGTTAGAGGAAAGACAAGAATACTTTTATAAGAGCTATATTTTTCAACATTTGTATCATTTTTTTTTTTCAGATAGCCTTCAAAAATATTTAGCTTGGAAAAGTAGAAAGATCTGATTTGTGTTTTTTTTTTAAATCGACGTTTTGAGTGGTTCTTTAAGTCAGAGAAAATATTTTGTAAGTGTATGAATCATTTATTTTTGTATTTGGATGTTGATTTTAGGACCAGGAATTTTTTTTTTTTGTGGTTCTCTGGGAATTATCCATATTTTTTCCTTCTTTCGGTTAATGTAAAATGTTTGTTTTGAAAATGTTATAGTAATAATAAACATGTGATTTATAGTACATATTCCTGCTCACAAAAGAACACGCTCTCAGTGCTTAAGACAAGTAGGAGACAGAGAAACAACTATGCTCACAATAAAAGACACATAGAAGACATAAAGGGGAATTACTATTATTTTAATTTCCTATTTTTAAAACAAACATTTTAGCACACTCCACCACCACATTCATGTGAATGTTGCAACACGTTCTCACATAAACAAGGGATTGTTTACCATGCTGCTTACAGGTTTCTGGAGTTAATAAATGTGACAGGTGCTATGTCCAATGTATCAACTACATTCAGCATTGGAAACTGTTACATTATGCATTGTGACTAGTCCAAAAGATGTTATGATACTTTTTATATGTATATTATTGTATCCATGCATAACTTCATCTCATTCAAGTCACTTGCATCACTTTAAACCACTGCATACCTTTAGTAAGAATCAGTCGTTAATAAGCTGTTACACTATCCTGCTGCTGGGTTGCAACTGAAAGGTGATATCTGCCATAATTCAGACACCATTAACATCTCCATTTGTGTGTTTATTTCAGTAATGAATTGTTCTATTAGAGGCATAAGGGGCAATATTCCATACAAATTTATACACGATATTCAGGGAGGAGGGGGATATTGCATTTAATCTCGTACTTGGTTTATAACGTCAACAAGCAAGAGACTAACACTGCATAAAAATCACTGACAGCAGCTTAGTTCCATAGACCATGTATTTTGCAGGACAAAATATGTACAATATTTATCCCTATGCTAAAGTTGTTCAGTTACCTAAATATTACACTTCATTATCAACAACTGATGTCAAATGTTGTGCCGCTTTCTTACTACTAATGGTTTGTATTTGAACAAACCATAGCTCTAAGTCAACATTTTTAAACTGGTAATTTCTGTGTACGCACACAACTTAGAGCTGTAAAACAAACTCAGTTGAAAGCTGTTACCACTGCAATATTTCTGTAATGTCTCCAAAACATTTTTCCATTTCCAGTGCAGTCTCATCAGTTTTGTATATAAACAACCATTACATTCATATACTCCACACTGTGATATGATTTTTTTTTCACTCCGTTTATTGTTGGATACCAGTTATCTGTTCAGTAATTAAACTGTTTACGTGCAAGGTTTTCATGGTCTTCGTTGGTTTTGCACGTCTTTAATTTTAATGTGGCTTGTGATTTATGTTTGGCCATTTGCAAGCCATGTTTGAATGAACTTGATGTGTTGATGAGGTGGCCTTGCTTCCCTAAATGTTTTAAGAAATGACTTTTGTCTGGCATACCAAACATTTTAAAAATAAGTTAATTTAGAAATTCAAATTAATGGTGAGGATAAAAAATGTGTGCGTGAGAGAGAGAGAGGCAGGCTTCAGGTTTTATAAACTTTAAGAACAGGCTCTTAAACCTAAGGGGAGGGTACAAACAAAACTTTGTAACATTGCACCAGTCTTTATCCAGTTATATTTTCTGCAACTACAGAAAACTATGTGTGAAAAAGCTGATGGAAGAAATTTCATTTGACGCCATCCTTCAGCCTTTCTCACAAAGGATTTTTACCTCTTTATGGAGATCACACAAATTCCACATTTGGGCTTCCACTGCTTTTGTCTTTGCAGTGAAAACAGCTGTATTATATATGCATTAAAACAGTAGAGATCTATTCTGACAAGAACTGCATGGATGTAAGGATATGTACAATTCAGCTTATTATGTCGATTTGGGAGCTAAAACTAGAATTGTACAGAATATTGTTTTGAATGTGCCTCATCTATCAGGGTGCAGCCAACAGCTTTATTAAAGCCAGCCCACCTTATCTGTATCCCTTCAAGTCATATTATATATATGTGCACAGACACATGCTTACCATTAATTTCATTTTATTCTGTACATTTGTATTATTATTTAATTAAAACATAGGTGTTGTGTATTATCTTTGTAAGTACCCTTACAAATATTTTCCTTCATGTAAAAAAGGTTCAAGAACACAGTAACTAGAAACATAGCTTTGAGATTGTAAAACATTAGGACAAAATTTTACTACTACTGTTAGTCATTAACTAAAAAAAGTTGAGAGCTTTACTAGGAGTCTTTGTAGTTCCTCAGGTACAAAATTAAAACTATTATGATGTAATAAAAACAAGCAACATATGTATTCTTTTGATTTTTGTTTTTAGACTGCCTGGTAAAAAAATGCTGTTGTTTTTGTTTTGTTTTTTAAACTTGAAGTGTGCAATGTCAGCTACAGTGTAATGCAGTAGTGTGTGTGCATGGCATCAGATTTGGGCGTCATTATTCTATTTCTTTGTCTCAGAACGAACTTGTATTACACGTCGCTGAACCGAGTGTACCCCGAATGCCATTTCCCTAACATTTCGCACTGTGGCCACCTTTGAAACTTTAGAGGCTAAGCTTTCATGTAGCTGGCGGCTTTCTTTTCTGCCTTATCTTTCGCTCCTCTTCCCCCTCTCGTCATTTGTGCAGTTCGCAAATTACGGGAGATCAACTTTTTAAGCCTCAGATCATTAGCTTCCTGGCCCTGATTTATTGAAGCTTGCACTCAAGAGGGGGAAATTCCCCATATAAATGACCAGTTGTCTTTTCAATGCCTTTGCGACCGCACACCTAAACTCTATGATGCAGAAACGAGTTTGAAATGACTAAAGCATCTGAAAAGAGAAAGGAATACATTATTAAAGAAACATTATAAGCACTTTTTCGGTGGAAAACTAAAGAAAGAACTTTTACGTACAGTATAATTTTCAACGGTCTGGCGCCTCGTTCTAGCAGTTAAGTGAAAAAAATCGTCTGTCAGCTGTCCAGGGGATATAAGTTCGTGAGTGGACCAAAGGAAAAACTGTTCGCCCCCTCCCCCACAGTGCGAAAGCACTTTCCCTTTTCAAACACAACAAAACAAGAAGGAAAAACTGCGGCTCTAGAGGCAGAGAAGAAAGCACCGAACACCATTATCCCTAAATAACTGTATGGCCCGGTTGAATCGCTCAGGCGCAGCTATACCCCTGCCATTCCGGACTAAACATGCCGATTGCACTGCTCTGATGAAGGATGCTTCAACCTAATCTTTCAATAAATCCTTACTTTAAACCAAATGTACAGATATATCGGCAACACGCTTAGTGCCGTTTCCAATATAGACGTGTATAGGTGGATTGCTGTCTGTCTACCAAGACCAACGCTTAGGCTCTTTGCGAAGTTCTCCGATGTTAGTCTCGGCGAGCCTAAACAATGAATGTGCCTAAACCGGAAGCTTTATACAAGCATGAATCGTTTTAGTGTGAACAAACCGGAAGCTGCCTCGCTTTAGTAGTTAACTGGGTTGGGGGGGGGGGGGGGGAATCGTCTGCCAGCAGTCCAGTAATGCAAGTTCGTGGTTTCCAACTTTGTCTCCTGCAGCTGACGTATGATGTTGTCATAGAGTGGTGTCCCTTGACCGCAGTCGCACAGTGAAACCCAAGACAATCAAAGAGGATACCGTCAGATTTAAAGACAGTAGAGACGCTCAAGAAAAAATACGAAGAAAAAGCTCAGACAGTTCAACATTTTGTTGATACTGTAATCTGTACAATAATGTAATCTGTATTTTTGAAATGTGTATATATAGATACTCACACATACATGTTTATGACACTGAATTGGAGAGCGTCGAATACAAAATTATATTTTGCGCTGGTATGTCTGATATTGTGAAATGACAATAAAATTCAAGTACATCCACAAAAGGTTGGTGGCTGATGCCGTGCAGGATTTTATTCTCAAATCTGTTGACATATGTACATTTCTATTATATATGACGACTTTATAAAGTGAAAGTCGCCTAAAAAATGATGTACCTTTGTATATTGGTTATCACTATCATAAATTCATTTATTCGTTTATGAACAAATACTCTCTCTCTCTCTCGTACGCATGCATCCATTTCTTAATGTTGTCATAGGTTCAATCAATTTCTTTTGGCTAATAATATATACCTTACTTAAAAGTAGCCGTTTTCTTCTTTCTGTCTTCGTTGCTTAGTCTTGATCTTATAAACATCAGATGTTAACATTTCATTTATGATAGGTTTTTAAAAATTTTGCAGATTGTAAGAAAGCAGTTTTGACCAAATGATGAATTAGAACAATGGATAAAATGTTCAGTTACATCAGTCCAGCTACTGAGAAAGAGCAGTTTCTCGAACAAGCAAAAGCCCATCGCGAGGAACGTGCCATTGAAAGGCAGCGTGAAAATGCAGCCATCAAAATCCAGGTTGGTAAAACGTTTTAATCGGTCACAACTGTTGTAGAGAATTACAGATTAAAATCACTCCAAAATATTGATTTTTTTTGTATGTGCTGCTGACCATAGCATAGATTTGAATTATGTAGGACAGTGGGTGGTTTACTTGATCCTTCAAGTTTACTTCTGGCATGTGAAGATTTATTAGCCAGAAGAAGTGAGACTTTATATTAGTGTGCATAGTATGGAAAAGATTTTGGAAAGACTAGCATTAAAGTAATGTTGAATGGCATGTAGAGAAAGGAGTGTTCCAGGAGTTGAGGGTTTGTGGTATTTTTACTGGTTGTCCAAAGCATACTTTAACAAAAACAATTAATTGCAACCTTACACTTGACTACCCATCAGCTCTTAGTGTACAGCTTTTATAATTTGATCTCTGATGAAAACTACTTGAAAGTAGAATATAGCACAGCAGATTGCCTCAGTATTAGATACAGAATTAGAAATTAGGTTGAGGTGATAAATTATGATTCATGATAATTTCCATCAAAGCACAATGCACCAGTTAGTAGTCACACAGTATCTCTTGTCTTTCATTTTATTAATTTTTTGTGGTTTTATTCATAAGCTGGCCTTCTCCCCCTCCAAAGATTCATTATGGTGGTCATCATCATCAATGTATAGTATTTTCATATGTTACTGTTTTCAGTCTCTTTTCCGGGGTTTCTTAGAAAGATCAAGATGGAAACAGCAAATAAGGTACAAGCTTAATTCTGTGTCATGTTTAGTTTCATTGTTATTTTTCGTAAAGAATTTTTTCCCATTATGTCTCAAAAGCTATAGAAATCTGTGCCAAAGAGAGCCAATAGTTATATGCCTAGTTTTGAAGATGTTTTTATGTAAATATTTTGTTTATATGGTCACATTTTTCACATTAACTAAATGTGTTATTGATATGAGCATTTTTTTCCCATGAGGAATGATATTGTAATGCCACAGGATAATATTGGGTTGACCAGTTGAACAAAGTATTGGCGTCAAACACAAGAACTTCTAGCTCCTTGATACATGATATTAATCTGCATATATAAATACGTTAATCCTGTTTAGTTACAGTTTAAGTTGACAAGCAAGTGGGTACAATTTTCTTTTTGATCATAATTTCATTGCTTAAATGTACATTTCATTCAGATCTTAGCGAAAGCTCACCTCACCATCTTTTTACAGTTTTTTTTAAAGAGTATTTATTAGTCAAGTGACCTTTTTCAGTTAATTAAATTTAAGAAAGCCACAAAAAATATGATAGAACCAGAGAGAGAAAAGAGCATCTGCTAGATAAATATACTGTAAGTAATAATAATTGAATTCATAAAATACATTTCTCTGTGTGAAGGTGAGCAGAATGTGCTGTGCATAGACTATAAATAATCTGATGGTTGACCAGTCAAGAAGCACAAGCAACAGTACACAGATGGTACCATAAACTAAAAGAAATTTTATAATAGATTATGAAAGGTATTAAAATACATGATGGAGGCAGAAGTGGTACATGTACTGATAATGAGAGACACATGAACAAAGTAGTTACATCCATTTTGTTGTGCAAGAAAATTTTGAGAATTTTTTTTTATGTGCTATAGAGAGGAGGTGGACAAGATTCTGTGCATTCCAGATAGTCTAGAGGAGGAGTATTCTCCATTACTGATACCAGGTGAACTATCATTTAGTTTTTTACATATAAAAAAAAATATTTTTGATACTTATTCTGTGCACCTTTTATGGGTAACTAAGTGTTACATCACATGCAATGTTAAAGGTAAACCCAGAATATGTCATATAGATTGCTCATTTTATTCAACCAAACGTCACATGATAGCTACAGTCAATAGTGCCAGTGTGTTAGAGGTTAGATTCTTCAGAAGTATAAATTTAGTTCAATCCATATGTTCTTTTATTTAATTAAAAATTAAAAATTCATTGTCAGTTTTTGTAATGAATAGTTGTATATTTTTTAACCTTGAACTGTATACATTTATTAAAAATTTACAAACGTTTAAACATGACTTTTATGTACTTAAGTTCACCAGTTCCAACTAAATAACACAATTAAAAAGCCTTTTCTGTAAATTTATTTTCAGCAATACAGTTGCATGCAGTTATTCAAAAATTCTTGTTGATCATGGAAGAAAATGCTGATGCAAAGGTAACTCTGGGTACAGAGCTGTTTGTATTTTCCAAATTTTCTGCAGAGAATAAAGCAAACTATTGAAGAACAAATTGTTACATTTTTACTTACTGCTGCTGTGTCAAACTGTATAGATGAGTTATAAGAAAGTTTAAAATAATTACTTAGAATAAGGTATTTAACATGGCATTATGCTAAGACAGAGTGTTAAATGTTTTATTTCACAATTTTTTTCCAGAGATTTGAATATCTTTGTCGATACATTCTTAAAACCATGGACAGTGAAAATATCAAAGTGAGTTCCTGGTTTGCTTTTGTAAATATTAGTTTGATATTTTGAAATTTACACTTCTATTTTTAAGTTCTGCTGTGTGGGCAGCTTTTTGTGATACCAGCACCCCTCTTAAAGGCATAGATAATTTTAACTTGCAAACAAAATGCATTGAAAGGTTCTTAGGCTGGCTCCTTACAAGCATAATACTGCATGTCTGGTTTCAACAATCTGATACTCATAAACTTATATGAGGCAGAAATGCAGAGGTTGGATGACAGTGACAGAGGGGATAGAAGGTTTAGATAGAGTTAATAGAGTTATGGAGGGAAGGCTTTGTTATCTTCATTCTGTTTCACATCAGATTAACAAATTGATGGAGAAGAATAGTGTACACTTAATATATCAATATTTAACCAAACCAAGTTTGATTTCAGATTTGTTATGCTTCGCTTGCAATGAACAAAAGCCATCTGCTGCGGTGGCTTAACCAGCTCAAGGATGTTCTTTGGAGGTGTTGCCTCTGCTTGAAGACACTGAGGGTACCTAACATCATGTAATACTTGTAAATAAGATGTAAAGAGTATAAAATTAATTCTGTGGAAGTAACAAGTGTATTTAGTGGTCATAGAGTGTTCCTAGTCTTTTGTTTGTTTAGAATCAACAGAACTTAAATGGACAGTTGAAAATACATTAAAGAATAAGAAGCATTGTTGATGAGTGGAAAAAAAAAAGAATTGAAAACTCAACTTGCATTTAAGAAATAAAAAAATAAAAAAAATTCAGATATCTTTATTACTTTTCAAAAATCTGCAGTTTTTCATGTTTGTTGACCTCCTGTTGTCTATGTGCATTGGAGAAACAAGAGATTTTGTTAATTAGTTTACCTGTTTCAGAAACTGAGGTGATCACATTTTTTTAAAAGCAATTTTGTTCTTTTTGTGTGTGTGTGTGTGTGAATGAGTGATATTTATGCGTGTGTGTTTTTCAGCCTGAGAACCATGCAGACATGCGCATTGTCATGGTGCACCTTAGCATGCTGGTGACTTTCACAAGTACAGCAAACTGGAAAGCCCTTAAGTTAAAAGCAGGTAAAAAAACTGTAAATACATGTGTATGCACATGACGGTACATTTTCCTAAAATATTCATCTTTTGTTTGTGTTGCAATGTTCCTGCCTTTTGTCAAATGCAAACACTGGCCCTTGGGATCTGAGTCTGTGGGTGACAGGGCTTAACTCTTGCTGCCCACATTAACATAATCTTGTAGGGAAACAATATGTACAATAATCATGCATCAGTTGCTCACAATTTTCACAACATGGCTCATGGGCTTGCACCCCTGCTCTTCCCCAAGCAAAAGACATCGTGTGACTTAAAGGGCATCAATGAAGATTTATTCAACATACCATGCAAATACAAACAGCAGTCTGGTCCCAAGTGTGTGTGGATAGTTTTTTGTGTTTTATATAAGTCTTTGTCACCATATTTTGATTTTTAAAAGCTTTTACATGTGAGCATTAACATAAGTAATTATTAGACTTAGTCTTCTTAGTTTATTGTTTTATTTTAATCTCTAAATGCACAGGTGAGATGCTGGTGAACAGTCTGTCTCAGATATGCAATAATGTCATGGGCCACCTGAATTCTAAAGGGCTGTATAACATTTTAGAGGTGAAGTATTTCAGATTATTGTTACAGACCACAGTGATTCTGATAATGCTGTCATCATCACATAGAATTTCACTTT
Source organism: Pomacea canaliculata (assembly GCF_003073045.1). Lineage (NCBI taxonomy): Eukaryota > Metazoa > Mollusca > Gastropoda > Architaenioglossa > Ampullariidae > Pomacea > Pomacea canaliculata. The sequence continues at coordinate 9,585,103 of NC_037593.1, forward strand.
TTTGTGTGCATTAATTCTTGTCACAGACTACTTAGAAACAAATATAAGATTATGGGATCAATCAATAGAAATGACAAACTCTTAAAGGTAATCCCTGTATCTTTTTCCCTGTCAGATTGCATGGCAAAGAGCAGTCATCTGCTTTAGAACCCATCATATATTTTATCAAGCTATGATTTCTAACAAGAATTTTGCACTTCATCTTTCATAGACGTACATTTTATGGCAGATATATCTCTTGCATGTATTGTGCTTATAGCTGACATACATATGAATGAAGTGCTCAGTATTAAATTTACTCATATCATATAGATTAAGCACCTGTTGATTGTTTGCTCTTAAATTATAATCCCTTTAGGTTCTCCTTACAAACGGTCTTGTAAGGTCCAAACCTGTCTTCAACAAGGCTACATTGACAGCTATAATTACAGTTGCCATCAGGTAATTTCTGTATATTATCAGATATACATATTTAATATATTATCAGTAACTGACAAGCATGTTAGCTCTTAAAATAAACACTTTCTTGTGTAGGTTCCTTAAATGGAACATAAGAACTGCTTTGTCTGAAAAAAACATAGTGTGATGTTATATTCTCTTGCAGACCACTTCTGGGTTCTAATTTCTCAGAGAATCTGATGAACGTTTTTCTGCTGCACATTCTCTCAGTTCCAGCCATCATTCTTCATTTGTCAACTATTTCACCTGATGTGAGTAAATTTTTGCAAACAGAAAAAATTCCATCCAAAGGAATGTGTTGCTTGCATTAGTGGATAGGCTGATGTCTGGAATAAGAGAAGAAAAGGCAAACAAAGGTTGAGGAAGAAGAAGGTGATAGAAGAGTGCTAGAAAGAGATCAGTTATGTCAGGAGGGACAGATTTTGAGTCACCGGTTTGGGGCAGGCGACCTTTCACTCAAGACTCAAGTGCTTTATTTACCAAGCTACATCTCTCCAGGTTTGATCTGGCAAGTTTGAAAAACATCCTTGTGATAATATTTTCTAGAACACATGTAGTTAAAGCATACCTGGTCATATGATTAGCCCTAACCATTTGCCATTTATTGCTTGACAATATTGTTTAAAGTTTTGATTAGCTGCATGCTGCAAAAAATCATCTTGTGAAACTATGAAACAACTGTCAGTCTGGGCATGTGTGTGGTCAGTGTTTGGAGCTCTTGGTAACTCACAGACTGTTCAAACGAAGTTTGGAGCTTCTGACCTGTGAGCAGAGCACTCGCATCATCTTTAACAGCTTGGAGGGCAACTATGCTCTCTGTCTCATGGGTAGGATTTAGTTCCTGTCTTTGCTCTTTTTTCAGTTTTGTTATTTTAGTGATTCAGTAATTTTTTGAGAGATGACCCTGCAATATTTTAAGTTCTGATAAAAAGGTGTAAGGGTATTGGTGTTGGGGTTATATGTATGCTGCAGTGAAAGACAAAAATAAAAGAAAAAAAAGAGAGAAAAGTGCTGTATTCAACTTCCTGTAACTATTATCTACATTCCTGCTAATTGTTCAGTCTGAAGCAAAGGGTGTGTGTATGTGTGTGAGTGCATGTGCAAGCATGTGTGATGTGTGGTAGGCAACCCTGGCTACATTTACATATATTTTCTCCTCAAATTATTTTATTTAAATACTTTATTAATTTTCATTTCACTGACTGATGCCTTCAGTTTCTTTTATTAAATGATCATTTGAAAAAATGTACTCTTTTCATTGCAGGCAATTTGATTCAGCTTGGTTATAAAGAACTGGAGGTAATTTAAAAAATCAGTTGCTCTATAAAATTCAGTTTACTCCATTCTGTTCTGAGTTAACATCAAACCAGTTTATTATATTTATTACTATACACAATGTTCATATCTAATCATGTCATAAAATATTTGCTTCAAGTTTGTTACTATACACTGTACTGTTACTATATAGTATCATGTGCATGCATAATTATCTCATAAAAGCCTTTGTTTCAAGTATGTTACTATATACTATACCATTACTATACACCATATGCATACATAAATATATCATAAAAATATTTTTTTTAAAATGCATGTTACTATACGTGATAATTTTACTATACATGGACATGTTTAATTATGTCAAGAAAATATTTGCTTCAATCACATATTAGATTGATGTTTCAGGGACTTGTTGAAAACACCGCAGATTTCATGGTGAGAAACTTTATTGGTTTGTTTTTTGATTGACACTGCAGAACATGTCTGGTGGTAGTGATATTTTGCTTAGTTCAAGTGTTAAGGTTTGCAGTTCTTCCAGTCTTGTTTAACACAAATTACTTAAAAATGCAATTTTAAGTAGGACTGCATGCAGGAAATTGTGTTATATATAATACATACGTCGATATATTTGGTTAGTGTAGATGTCTTGCTTTAGTGGCTCATCCTCCATGTGTTAATCCTTCAGTATTGATCAGAAGAGTTAGCTTTCTAAGCAAAGTGATAAAGGTTGTACATGTTACGATTTTTATCAAGCATGTTCCAGCATTTGCATCAATTGCAACCCATTGATAATTCTTATGAAAGCTATGATAGCCAGTGTGTGTTTCCTGAATGCTGCTAAGCACAATTTAACAATTCCAGACTGTGATGATTAGGCATCTTGAGAGGTGCAAACTATACGTTCAAAGCAAGCAATCCAACCTGACACACTGGCACCCAGTCCTGGGCTGGTTTTCACAAACCACCAATCAGAGGTAGATTTTTAAATTTTTATTCTGTGATAACTAGCTGATCAATTTTATTTTTACAATGCTTCTCAGTTGTGAACGGAAAAAAAAAGCAGACAATATACAATAGTTGATTGGCATATTGCTCACCGAGAATGGCAGAAAATGAAGAGCAACAGAAAGAGTTGATTGAAAGATCTGCATAGTCCATCAGGACTTGGATGATGATGATGATGATGATGATGATGATGATGACTATCATGATAAAATTTTTATCAGTTTTGCTTGCTGATACATTATAATATCATATTTGGAATTCAACAAATACTGTTTTATTTTTATTTTCCTCAGGCTTCATGAAGCAATGCCATTTGTTGTCCAACAATTACAGTTGCTTTGGAGTGAGCGTATGATTCGCCTCTTGTTTACTCCTCTTCTTGAGTATGTGCAACTAAACTCCACTATGCACCCACAAAGCAAAGGAGGATCTGGAGCCTCACCAACAAAAAGTGATTATAATTTTTGTGATTTTCAGCCTGACAGCCTTTAGGTACATATGTAAGCTTTGTTTATTTTGTAAAGACATTCTTCTGCTATAAGCACATTAATTTTGGGCCTAGAGAGAACAAATAGTGGTGGAGTGCCCAAAAGATGTCTGTGCAAGCACCAGGAGATATTTTTTTTTTTCAGATATCTTGAAGAAGGCATTTGAAAAAGCTGCATCAAAGACAAGTGGTCCCAAGATTAGACTTGAAAGTTCAATCTCTATGGCAACATTCTTGCCCTGTGCTTTATACAGAACTGCACTGCAGACTCTTACAGAACTTCGCATGGACATTTTAGGAGGTACACTTTATATGCATATGTATGTGATGTTTTTTTTACCTGTTGTGTTCTCTCTTTCGCTCACACACACATGCACAGGCATGCACATACACACTTGTAAGTACTTGCATGCAACTGGAGACATTTTGTGAACTGTATTTACAGACCAGGAATGGTATTCAGTTTTAGATGTACTCAGTTTCTAAGGGTAAAATTTTCACAAAATCATTTTTTAACAACTATTTCCTACTCTTTCTCCACAGATTATTGTGCCCCATTAAGGCTTATCTTCTGTGTAAAAACATAATGGGCACACAAGCCTTTAAAGTTTAAAGTTGCTCTCTATATCACTGAATACCTTATATTGTTCCTGTAAATAAAACTTTATTATAAATTCTTTTTCTTCAAGACTCACCAGATGACATGACCATAAGAGATAAAGGGTTACAACTGCTCTTTAACTATTGAAAGTTGTCTCCCTGACAGTGACCTTGCATATACCTGGCATGTGGGATGCTCCGATGGTCAGGGAGCAGACAGTTATAAAGGCAACAGCAATGCTGATACAGCAGTTTCTTTAAAAAGGTGCCATTAAAGCTCTCAGTAATGTCTGCCATGTCACCTCCTAAATAAGACTTTTAGACAACAGTATCTTGATTGCATTCTGAAAGGCTAGAGGATTGCACCTAGATTATTAAGGTGAATGTTGGTGGCTTCTGAGGTTGCACTGTTCCAGCAGAAGAACTAAAAGCTGTCCAGGAAGATCTTGGTTGCTAATAGCATAAAGGACATGATCCCTGTCAGCAAGTGGGGATTACAGCCTGGAGAGTAGCATTGGGAAGGTGCCTGCACCTCTGTCTGGTATCCTGACAGCAGAAAAGGTGAAGCAAAGTCTGCCCTTGTCTTCTTTGGCCCTCCTTTTGGCCTGGACTTGACTGTGAGAGAGAAGAGAGCATTCTAAGACAAGAACATAGAAAATAAAATAACCAAGGGATTTCACTACTGGGTGGCCCCCAAAACTGCTGTGCTGGCTTTGCTTTTGCCTATCTCAGGGCTGCTCACCTGAGTAGCAGAGCACCCTGCATGCCAGACATGTGCTAACTCACTGTCGGGAAGACAATGTTCAATGATTAAAGAGTAGTTGTAACCCTTTATCTCCTATGGTCACAAACTGGTAATGTCAAAGAAGTTTATATTTTCTCATTCTTTCATATTCTTTAAAACACTTGTAAAGCTTCCAGCCTAGATGTCTGTAATGACTGCTGCCCAACAGCCCATGAAAGGCAAATATTATTGCAACTCAAACAGAATGTGATGTTTCAAAAATTTTGCATCTTGCAATGAATTGGAATCCCCCACAGAATTATTTTTTTTTACCTCCAATATGATGAGCATAGTACTTTAAAATATTCTATAAAGATATAAGAGAACAAAAAATAAATTTTGTTTTGTTAGTAAATAGTTTTCATTGTGCTTTGTTCAGTTAGTATTCTGTGTATTTATTTCAGGGCTTAGCTACACTGACACTCTGTTGCCTATCTTGTGGCGGTTTTTGTGTGACTTGGGACCCACATGTGGGCTGAAGACATTTGTAGAGCTGATGTCACAGGCCCCTAACTCCACCATGCACCCTGTCTTCTCTCTTCTTACTCTCTTCTGTGAAACAGCAAGCCACCTCATCATGTAAGCAGTGCACCCTTAAGACAGTGGAGTCTCAATCTGCTACCCTCTCTTATGATCCCTACCCTTTGTCTATGGCATGGGATGGAAATTAGATTGTGGAAAGGAAACTTAAATCACAGAAGTTAACGATCACATTTTTTTCTTTTTTTAATTTTGGAAGGTACAATCATATTTTGTTTAAAAATGTGCAAGCCGATGAAATCTGCCTGTTATAGATCACTGTGTTAAATGTTGCATGCTGATTATCAGCTGCAAAAAGTCTTTTCAGAAAGGAATACTTTTGTCACAAAAAGACTTTCTTTAAAAAAAAGTCATTAAAAATCTCCCAAAAGAAATAACAGTTCACTGACTACATAGCTAAGTTGTCTTAGACATGTTTTTCATCAGCTTTCATGAAACAAACTGAATAACGTTGCTGTCCTTTATAACTTTTGAAAATCAAGACATTCCTGTATTTAGTTTTGTTTAATTTTTTTGGATTATCCAACAATTTCTGTAGAACACTTGATGACATGGAGCTGTATGAGCAGCAACATGTATTCCACATGGCTGACTACGTCAAAATGAGTGAATTCCTCAATCTTCTTGTGTTCAGAATTATCTGGCATTCATTAATAGGTATGTTTTCATGAAATTCCTATATTTATATGTATTACATATATATATATCTTATTCAATAATTGATTAATTATATAATTACTTATTTTTAAGTAAAATTGTAAAACTTTAAAAACTTCAAACGTCAGTGAAAGGAGGCCAAATTGTACACTCACCATTTTGGTAAAGCAAGTTGGTCCATGTCAAGACAATGCTAAAAATCGTTTGGTAGGAAAAATGTTTTGAGACTTTGAAAGAATTGATAAAATCCTTAAAATTTGGTGAAATTGACTCCCTGAAAAGAAATCTTCACATTTCAACAATGCACAAGTTATTTTCTTGTTTTTTGCTGTCCCTCTCTCCGTTGCTTGGTCTCTTACGTGAGTGGCTTGCTTTGAAGCTTCTGATTTTTCAACACTTTCATTTAACATTCGCAGTATTAGCATACTGATCTTTTGCTTTTCTGACAGACATCCAGGTTGCATCCAGCAGTGATGCATTTAATGCAGCCTTAACGCTTCTCAGGATTCTCCGGGAAAGAGATGCAAGACGTAGTTTTGCTTCTTCCGAGCACTGGCTTGTCAGGTATAGTGCCCTTACCGCAACATTAGAAGCATTTGAATGGATATAAAATGTTGGTTAGTGTGTATCTAAAACATGTTGTCTGAAAAAAATTTAAATATGTCATTTGTAGATAAAAACATATTTTACAATCCAAGGGTGTGAAATTATTGTGACATGTACTCTGTCAGCTCAAAAACTGTACCTGTTGTGCATTGGGAAAATGTTATTTGACAATGTTCCTGCTGCAGAGACATAAAACCAAGTCACTTTGTGAGTGAACTGGAGCATGGAAAGAAGGCCGCTCAATTCCTTATGCAGCATGTTCCTCATATCATTCCATTTAGCGAGGTGAGGAATGCTCAGTCTGTTACATTGTTATTTGATTGAACTTTCATGGATATAATTGGCTCTGTAGTATGTCACTATGAGCATCTATTCAGCTCTCTTGTCTATGCTCTGTATGTGTGTGTGTGAGAGTAGTTATAATTCGAATGATGATGAATGAATTTATTTTGTTTATTTTTGAAGATGTATTTAATACCTACTGATAATTGTTCTTGTACAGCTTCATAGTCTGTCTTTATCTTGTTGGGGTAATGTGCTCTATAAATAAAATTATCCAGAATGGTAGCACTTTTGCTGGCATATGCCACAAATGGTGTTGTAAACATAGTGTTATAGATATGCATGTTGAAGTTTTCTTTAACCTCTCTACATACACAGTAGTTTGTAAAAAAGAGAAGTGAAAAGGTGGTGAAGTTTATTAGAAAGAAATTGGTTCACACTGACAGTTGTGGCATGGTTTATCATGGATGAGCTAGTTTGATGAAGGGAAGCACTCATCATGAGCATTTAAACAAATGTGCATCTTCCTTGTAAATATGTTGCATGCTGCCAAATAATCAAACTTGCTTATAATAATTTTAAATAGCAAGAAAGTGATAATTATTTTCTTGATTATTGACGTATTGTTCTGCATTTTGCTTCATGCTTGTCACATTTCAGCGAGTCTTACTTTTCCGCAAGAATGTTCTGAAGGAAAAAGATGCACTAGGACTGACAGAATCAGCCTGTACCTCACCACAGTCCACACTGATCACTGTTCATCGAAGTCGCATTGTGGAGGTTGGTTATAAATCCCTTTTTCCTTTAGCATCTTGTCTCCCCCCTCCTTTATCTCTGAAAAGGGCAATTATCTCCCATTAAACATTTTGTTTTGTATCCAAAATACAAAATTGTATCTGTGCCTTCAAAATACTGCTAGATGTGAAATGAAGTAATTGGAAAGTATTTACTTAACTGGGTCATAGTGGTAAGCTTCATGCTGCGGTGATATTAAAGAGGAGTTTATTATAAAAAGTCACTCATAGCCATCTCAGTTTGGTTTTTACTCTGCTGATTAAATTTCTGAAACAATTAAGGCTTATTACCCCCCTCTCAGCACCCCACATTTGCATGCACATCCACTCACAGGTGTGTGCATATCTGCCTCATGCAAACCCACACAAACATCTGCTGTTTTCATTTTGAACATTGTAACTGACTTGGCCACTAAACCTTTTTTATATTTGGAATAGGATGGATATCGCCAGCTGGCACAACTACAGTCTAGAAGCCTGAAAGGACTTATTCGAGTGAAGTTCATCAATGAACATGTATGGAATTTTCTAAGAGATTTTCAGATTTACTGTGATAAGTTAATTTGTTTAATTATGTTTGACATTTTTTTTACATTCATTTTCCTTTGCTTTTGACTTTTGAATGAACTTTGTAAAGATCTCGGTTAAAATTTGTATCTTAGCAAATGGCTGAATGTATGCCATGTCCTCTCTGCCAAACTTTTGTTCTGCTTGTGCCGTCTCTTTGATTTATTTTATTTGCTATGGAGTGTATTGCGACATGTATAATGAATGCTTTGATATTTGGACTGCAAGTTGTTGTTCATGTTGTGTGGATGCTGCCCTGTGGTGTGCAGGACATGGTCTGCTGAATACCAACATTTTTTTCATCTTATTTTGATGTAATAACTTCTTCTGTCATTTGTGAAGTGCCTTGAGATGTACACAGGCCAGGATAAGGCATTATACAAGCAAACACTTATTATTATTAAAGAATGATACAAATAAAAGAGAATAAGTTTAAGGTTAAACATTGTTATTTAGATTTATAATCTATATATTTTACATTTGAAACAACATTAGACAGTGAAATATGCTGAAGCAGTGTGTAACATCGCAAATTCCAACTTATACAGGGATTGGATGAAGCAGGTATTGACCAGGATGGTGTGTTCAAGGAATTCCTTGAAGAGACTATTTCAAGAGTTTTTGATCCAGGTTTAAATCTGTTTAAGGTAAGTATCCAGTTTTATGAATTAAACTCTTTAGAGAATACTGCAAAATTATGAGTCAGCCACATTTCCAACTTAGTAGGTTGACAATTATTAGTTGTAAGTTACAAGTCAGAGTTTGTGATTATCGTAGATGATCATGAGTGAACAGTTAAATAAAAGAGTCTGAAAGATAAAAGGTGCAAACAGCTATTGACATGTATCTAGATGTGCAGCTCTGTGCCTGATGCAAACCCTTGTTCCTTTCAAAAGCTCAGAACATTCAGTAGTCAGACATCCTTAATTGTGCGTTCCACAGGTGACATCCGAACAAAAGCTGTACCCATCGTCCACATCCTACATTCAGGAGAATCATCTTCAACTCTTTGAGTTTATTGGAAAGATGCTGGGCAAAGCAGTCTATGAAGTATGCATTTGTGTTACTATTGTTACACTTGTATGAATGCATACCTCTCTCACTCTGTCTCTGTGTTTGCAAGTGAGTGTATTTATGACACTTTTGTGAACTTGCACTTGGTACATATCTGTTAAAAACATCTATGTTGCTTGCTGTACAGGTTATACAACTTTATTCTCATCTTAGCTTACTAAGGCATGTTTTGGAGAACATAGACTTCTGTTTCAGGGTATTGTTGTGGATGTTCCATTTGCACCTTTTTTCCTGACACAAATGCTTGGGCATCAGCAGAGCTGCACCTACAGTTCCCTGGATGAGCTTCCCTCTCTTGATGCTGACTTGGCAAAAAGCCTGACCTACATAAAGGTAGAGTTGGTTTGAGTCTCGTGCAGTAACAGCACAAGCTTGCAGTTAGCAGATAGAGCAACCCTTCATCACATCCCACACTCACCACATACACATCCTGCACACACTCAGTGAGGCTGAACTGATGCAACAAGTTCAAAGTTAACCCTCTAGCTTCTGACCTGGAGCTAAATGGCATGAGGAACTCATTGGTCACTATAATTATCATTGTGTTTATTGTGCAGTACACACAAGGTTAAACTTGTTATTGTGGCAGATATGTTGAACTAAGATGTCTTCACACACTATTCATTATTGGTAATACTTTTTGCAGCATTATGAAGGTGATGTCAGTGACCTAGACTTGACCTTTTCTTGTGATGAAGACTGTATGGGTCGATTGGAAACACATGAGCTGGTGGCTGGTGGTCGAGCTATTCCCGTGACAAATGAAAACAAGTTGGTTATTATTAGTAACAATGTATTTTCTGTAACTTCGTCTCCAGTTAATTGTCCCATTTTGATTCAAAGACCGATAAAGACTTTGAATATTCGGATTTTTAATATTTTGTTGCTAATATTTAATGATTATGCTACTTACCTGAAGATAGATGATGATTGCTCAGGTCTGCTCATGTGGACCATAGGGATATGCCATGCATCATACTAGACAAATCAGGGTGCTGGTTCTTTTCCTTCTCTGGCCCCATTGTCTGGAATGTCCTACCATTTCTTGAAACTATCTTCAAAGCTTTTATGGCAATTCATAAGATCCATTTCTTTCATGAACATTTGTAGTAGATGAGAACTTCTTTTTTCTTTATTTTGAAAGATTTGTCTTATCCAAACCAATGCTTCACTATAAACAGCATTACCATTAATTCCTTGTTGCTCCTTTGAGGAGCATAGGGCCACAACACCTCACCAGCAGACCCAGTTTTGGGCAGCCCCCTTAGCATTATCATTACAAGATAGTATTTCTCTGATTTCATTTTTGTATATAAACTCAGTGACTCGGGCTTGGAATCTTATTGACTAATCAAAGTGTTATTTGGGGCAACCCCATCATCATTAAGCCCAAGTACCACTCAGGCCAGTGTTCTGCTGCCATTTAGCAGCAACAGTTTTTAAGGGGGGAAATGGAACTCTTAAGGTTAAGAGACAAATCTAAGTTGCGCATCTTTCTAAATGCTCTGAAGGACTGTGCATCAATGGTTGCTTCCAGGATTCGTTACGTACACTTGATGGCCCACTTCAGAATGTTTCGTCAAATCAAGGACCAGACACTGGCATTTATTCGTGGGTTCAAAGCTGTGGTGCACACAGAGTGGTTATGCATGTTCTCAGCCCCTGAACTGCAGAAACTGATCTCAGGTGATACAGATGCACTGGACATGGAGGATCTCAGGTGAGAAAGCTAGGGAAAGATGCAAAAAGAATTCTATACTGATGTCTGCTTCTAAAATCCTCTGGGTAAATGGACGACAGTCATTGTGTAACATAGAGCAATATCTCTGGGTCTGGACGCTGCATCGTGATTGGGATACCAAAAGTCTTTGATTCCCCCTTTTCTTCACCATGGGTAATAACTTACCCTTATTTGATGAACATGGTTCCAGTTTGTCAAGTGTATAATATGCTGCCAAAAAAAGTAACCAAAATTGCTGTATAAATTAATTGTAGGCATCCAGTGCATGGCCACAAACATTTATTAAGTTTTGGAAACTCTTGCCCTGATGAGAGAGGCAGCTTTGGAGGGTCTGTAAGTACCCGTGTCTACTATTAGGTGTACTAATCCATCTGAATATAGAAAATCTTTTTCACAGGAGGCACACACATTATTATGGTGGCTACCACAACAACCACAAGGTGATCAACTGGCTTTGGGATATCCTTAGCCATGACTTCAACCAAGAGGAGCGTAGCCTTTTTCTGAAGGTAAAGTTTGTTGGGGTTGGGGATGGGAGCAGTTGACTTAAGGTTATTTTTTTCAGCAGTTTCTCACATACGTTATCCAGAAAATGGTTACTTGTGCAATAGAATGATCATAAAATAAAGTGTTATTCAGGTTTTTTTAGGAGAGTATTAGAGTAGTTGACACAGTATGACTATGTGCATCAACATCCCAAGTCTTCCAACATTAAAAAGCATCCAGTTTGAAAATGCAGAAATGCAGTCTCATGTATGTAATACCTTGATGGAGTTTTTGATGAATGTCATTTAACCTACAGAAGTATGTCCATTGTATCACAGTAACAATCTGTATTCATCAACTACCACTGCTGACATAACATGTGAATTAGGCCGACATACCTCAGGCATGATGAGGCAGGTTAGGGATCTTCTTGGGGTAAAGTAACATCAGGGGAAATCCATTCTGCCCCAACTTGTGCAAAAGGCAAGGTTGATGAGATAACAAATCTAGACTGTATAAGTTTCATCTTATAATAGTGTAGCAGCATCGTGGAAGCTAAGAAAAATGTAATGGTGGCATGTACTTGTTTTTCCTTGGAGCTGTTGCTGCAATCTTGTTATCAAGCACTGTGCACTTGTCAGTCTTTTGACTGATGTCATGGTAGGAAATGCATCAATTATGTGAGATATTTAAGTAGCTGTCATCACAATTGACATGCATTTATGATCAAAGTCACATACATTGTCCCCAGTTTGTGACAAGCTGTTCCAAGCCACCTTTACTGGGCTTTGCTCACTTGGAGCCTCCATTTTCCATCCGATGTGTGGAAGTTTGTGATGACCAGGTATGTTGCGATACAGCAGACAGCAAATGTAAAAAATTTTTAAACAAGAATTATTATTACTGTGTAATGAATGTTAGACATTTTTGGTTTAATCTTCGTTACAAACATGTTTTTCTTTACTTTTAAAGGGGGAAAAAAACTACGAAGTTAAAATGTTAGTAGCAGTAAGGGTTTATTACATTATTTTTTTCGATTGCACTTCTTACTTTTCAGGACACCGGGGATACGGTTGGCTCTGTTCTAAAAGGTTTTTTCAACATCAAGAAGAAAGATGCAGGTGGTAGGCTACCCACCTCTTCCACCTGCTTCAACCTCCTGAAGTTGCCCAATTACTCCAAAAAATCAGTTTTACGTGACAAATTGCGCTATGCTATCCATTCTCACTCTGGATTTGAAATATCATGATCATTTTTGCATTACAACGATCTCTGATACGGAGCAGAGGGACTTGGTGAGCAATAGAGGGGTCACAAAATTTGGCTTCAGCAGTGCACTGGTGAACTACTAAGCTAAGTGATCGTCTTATACTTTTTAAAAATTTAAAATGATCGTTATTAATTTGTTAAATGTTGGAATGAAAAGATGGTATCAAAAGTTACCATTTCTTTGATCAGCAGACATACTTTCAATATACTTGAACTGTTATCTTGGCCACAGTTTGTTGTGGTAACTGAAGGAGGAAGATAATTATCCAGTATCAATGCTCTTGTACAGCAAAAAAATTATTTAAACAGTGAGTCAGCCCTCACTCAGTTTTCTCTTCGTGCATCAAAACAATTTCTACCAAAAAAAAAATTATTTAAAAAAACCTGCAATGTGCAATATATCTCAGCCAACAGGCAAGCTTATTGAATTGTACACATCGTAGTAATTCATGACAGTCACTGATGTAAAATAAACAATGCAAAGACTTCAGCCATTAGTACAGGGTGATCTTGTGACCTTACAGTTGTAGGGTAGTGAGGTTTTCGAACCTTCATATAGGGTCAGCTTTTGGGCGGTGCCCATCTCCCTTGCTGCCTTTTATTCCCACAACCTTCTCCAAAAAGTCAGGTACCCACTCCACAGCTGGGGAGTATGCTGCATACACAGATGTCAAACCAACTGGTGTATGCTCTCTTGAGACTACATGCAGTTGCTCAAACCATAGACTCTCTGCCTCTCTGGTTAATGATGTATCAGATCCTTTGTAGATTTTTAAAAATTTTAGATTCATGGGTTAGTGAAACACAGGTGTTATAGGGTATTGTTGTAAATGGTGAAAGTTGGGGTACGAGATTTCTAGAAAATATTTACACTTTCAAGGTAGCTTGAGTAGTCACAAGTCTTCAAGGAAAAAAAAAAAAAAAGTAAAAACATTTTATCTGATTTTTGTGCAGCAAGAGAAGTGGATTTGATATTAAGTCTCTGCTAACTGTTATCAAGAGTGCGAGATCCCAGAAGACTACATGATGACCCTAATTATAATTTTTGTGTTGTAGGTCTTGTGCTACATGTTTGTCTTCCAGCAACAACACTTGATTGCAAAAAGCACCAAAAAAATTTCAAAAGAAAATCAACTGGATAATCTTTTATTTTCCTTCTTTAAAATTTGTATGTACATTAAAAAAATGGACTGGAAAAAGAGCAGACGCAACGACAACTCAAAATCATTTGCTTTGCCCTCCCAACTTAGATTGCTATAAATGGCATACTACTCACCAGTGTATACAGCATATAGTGTACCCATAACGGTAGGATTAATCATGAAGCCATTGCATATTTAAAATATTTTCAACAAATAATTTTATTGAGCTATTTACTGAACATTTAAATATACTTCCAGGAAATTTTTTAACCTTTTTAAAGTCAACGTTGTGGAAAACGTGGTTTTTATCTGATAACGATTTGATCTTTAAGGGAAATCAATTTGTATTCTTTCTGAATATACCAAATGCTGTCATTTTTTTTTATGTCTGGAAAGGGAGCAGAGGGACACAAGCAGTTTATTAAACAGAAACAAGAACAAAAAACTCGCTTTTCCACCAAGAATTCTGCAGCAAGCACCAAATTCATCTGCATTTCATATTTAATGTGCATCATCAAAGAAGGGATATTTTTTTTTGTCCCACTTAACGTCTCATCATAGATGTTGAAAACAGAAGTTTCTTTTCCTTCTTCTTCTTGCCAGATGTTTTTTTAGAATTTGAAACTGCAAAGTACCGGAAAACTTTGATGAAACTTTAAGCTACAAGACTGAGTAGTATATAAGTGCTTAAAAGAGCCTTATTATAGTAATACAAGAACAGAAAAATTTAGATGTGACATACCAGTATTTCCAGATTCCAGCGTATCAAGTGCTTTCTGGATTGCTTCACCAAAGGATTCGCTGAACAATGGAACATGTGTTTCCTCATCACTATCATTGCAAGTCTTCTCATGCGGCAGCAACTTTGAGCTGGAGGAGGTAGCAGCAGAGTGCACGCTGGTTTTGTGACGACTTTCAAAGACAGCTGGGGAGGGCTGTTTTGCTTTTTTTAGAGCCTGATAACACGCACAGATTTTCAAAGTGCTTTAAGCAACTTTTAACATTTGTCTGTTACAATACCTATCTTTTCATGTGCAGGCTTCTCATGGATGCAGGTCTACCGTCTACCTATAGGGTTATACACAGATTTTTTTTTATTTGGGAGGGGGTGAGGGAAGAAGGTGCTTGATACCAATACTAACTTTAGTAACAGGAAAAAAATAAAATAAAAAATAAAAATAACGCGCCTCTAGGACATTACTTACTGCAGCAAAAGAGAAAGAAGTCTGTTCATTAGTGGCATCTTCATTTCCTTTAGGAATAGTTTCTGCCATGCAGGTAGTTGGCCCTTAAAAATGAATACAAAGGCAGACTTGAATACCCGATTATTTTGTAGTGGTTAGTACACCAGTTTCAAGAACACCCCCCACCCCCAAAATAAATAAAACCACCACCACCACCGAACCACCCCATTGATTCCTCCATTGGGCTCTGAACCACTCATTTATATTTTAGATTTGTCAATGTACTTCTGTTCAAGGTAGACTAAAAGATTCATATACTCGATGAAATGATTCAGAAAGAATAGACGATTTGTTGCTGTCATGTGTGATGCCATGACCTAAAATTTACAGAGGGACGCCAAAAAAAAAAAAAAAAAGAAAAAAAAAGAAATGCAACTGGCAATTTTGTCACACTTCAAAGTATCAAAACAATAAAGCTGTCATCAATTAAGTTTCAAAATATTGATTAGCAAGCAATTTTAGGGTGACTGTGAAGGAAAAAATAAAAACTTCAGAAATTAATTCTGTGATGTTTTTAAAGTTTTAAGGCTTTAGCCCTCTGTGTTTGTTTTTTTAAAAATAAAATTAGAAAGATTTTCTAATATTTTACCTTAAAAATAAGCATCATCATCATCATCATAACCAAAATGCCATAGTTTTTACAATAAAAAGCTGAGAGTTTGAACAGCTGTTTTAACCAGACAGCAGTATAGGAAAGAAAAATAGTCTGAGTGAACACCTTACCAGGGGGATCAGTGAATGCACCAACATCACGGCTATCATCTGACAGACTTAAGGAAAGTTGTAATTCCTCAGCAGTTACTGGTGGCGCTGGAAAATGTTCTGGGTTGTCAAGAGATAACCTCAGTTCAGGATCTGTTGAGACACAATTACCGTACCCTATATGACAAGCTAAAACCAAAAATTATACCAGAATCCCTGGAATACAGCTGAAAAAAAAAAAATCATCTTCAACTTTGTTCACAAGATATTACATGTGAACAGAAAATTACCAGCCATTAACACCAAACAGAACGACTGTTTGGGTTATTTGGACATTGAAATTCTGCATTTCTTGAGCTAAAGTAGCAGTTTTTCAGAACCACGAGAAATGCAGACTGTCGGCGTCGGAATAATCCTGTCACTCATTCACTCTCTGACTGGTGTTGACTGCGGGCAGCCTTGTAAATGGTGCACTAGCATGACATAGTACACTGTTATGGCACTCGTTGATGATCACAGGTGCAAATCGTAGCAGATACTTAACGAATGGGTTTTGGAGGTTGAATTTTACAGGTCAACTTTATACCACCTATACCAACTGATATCTGGAAAAAACTCAAACCATTCAGGATGGTCTTTAAGGACTACCTTTGCTCTTTAACCAAATTATTGCCCCTGTGCTAGCTGTCGGATGCATTACAGACCACTATAAAATGCTCTGCAAGAAAGAGCTGAGCGGTCTTGGTTAATCCACCACACCAATATGGAGAGGCTGGGATGGCATTTGCATTGGGTAGAATGGTAAGTAACGAAAAACGAATTTACATAGAAAATTTAATTTCTTCTTGAATTTTACCAGATGACCTGACTAGGAGAATAAATATCATAAAGTTAGCTCTACCAAGCCTGGTAGAAAGCACCAGAGATACAGAGCACCACTTAATGGAGGTCACGATGGTGGCCAGGGCCAAATTTAGATGACAGGCCAGCTCCTTATGCACCTGGACTTTAAACTGGCAAGACACTGGAGGTGACAGCCATAAATATCTTTAATGACAAGCTTGATCCAGAAGAATATGTTCTGATCATGGACGTGCCTAAGGTATGGAAGAACCCCGGGACTGTCACAGAAGACTGGACCTGCACAGATAAATCTCCAAGAAGTCACTGGGTCATCGCATCCGGAAGATGGCAGGAGCTGGATCACTACTGGTGAGAAGCCCAATGAGGTGAAGTCGCTCTTAAGCTGTTATCTGCTGAAATGACAGGAAAGTGGAGGCTTCTGACAGGATGGTGAAAACCACTCTCAACTGGTTGTGTGTAGTCTGGAATTGTATTCTAAGAACGAAGGATTGAAGATGTTAGTCTGACTTGAGTAGGCTGACCAGCCAACACAGATCCTTCACCCACCAGAGACATCCTTGCATAAGAATGCCTGAATGCAGCCAGGCCCATTAAACCCACAAACCAGGGGCAATCATTCATTTGGTTAAAGAGCAGTTGGAGCTCTAAGCAGCCTGTCTGCTGAGACCAACGTTTAGCCTCTTGTGAAGCTCTCTGCTGTGAGTCTTAGTGAGCCTAAGCAATGAATGTGACTAAAACCAGGAGCTTTGAATAAACCTGCCTCGTTTTAGCAGTTAACTGGAAAAACTCATCTGCCAACAGTTTAGCAATACAAGTTCATGGTTGGGTCATCTGGTCAAGTTAAACAAGAATGACACTATTTTCGTTGCAGCAATTATAATTTAAGCAACAGTGGATATGAAAGAAACAATCCAGCATGAACAACTTACAAAGTCCATAAGTCTTCCTTTCTTCAATTTGAAGTTTCCTGGCCTGACGTTTATCCTCTCTTACCCTCTTCTGTCGTTGCCTGCTACGCTTTTTGAATTCATCTGACAAAGCAACACTGACACGTCAACATTTTATGCCTTGTACCTATCCCTAATTACAAATGAATAGCAAACAACTAGTTCACTTCTGCTCAATAATGTGTACGATTTTGAATATTGAATAACTAGAAAATAGAATTCCAAGTCAAAATACATTTTCAGAGTTGATTAGCATTTTTTGGGTATTAATTCTTAAGTTCTTATTCTACCATCTACATCTGTTTCCCTGTTTAGAAAAAAAAAAGTTAAGATATAGGATATGATTTCTCCAAGCATCATCATGTCAAATAATCAAACCAGACAAATAATTTTTTATTATTTGGACAGTAATTTATAATGATTTTTTCTCAATTTTGTTTGATACATTGCATGCATCTGTGTGCTAGCTTCAGCTGAAGAACAGTGGAAATTTAGAAAAAAATGTGTGAGATGTGAAGAAAAGATACCTGTAAAGAGCTGCAAGGTGTGTTTTGAAATAATAGGTGGGCCAAGAGACACTTCCAGAACCTGGAACTCACAGGTGAGGGGCAAGTGGCTCAAATAACGCAGACGTCTGCGAATATTCTGCAAACAGAAGGCCAACCATGGGAAAACCAAACAGTAACAGACCATCAGACTTTGTGAAAGCAAAAGGTAAACTGTTGAAGTAGTGATTTTCAAGTTCCTATATCAGTTAGAAAAAAGTTAAATTATGAGAATCTTGCCAAGCTATGGACTATTTACAGCTAATAAATAAATCACATTACTGTAAAATATTCAGGCTATACCTCGGTCATGAAGGCAATTTCCTTGTCCACTATAGTGGCTGTGATGGTAGTAGGCCCATGTTCCAAACTGCCATACTGGCTGATGATGCAGCGAGCATTGAGCGAGTGCAAGTAGATATGTTGTCCGTCAATGGCTGTCAATAATAAAAAAACAAAAAACAAAAAAACATACTCTTAATCAAACTGTTGTCCCTCAACAACTGTTGTGTGATGCTTCTGGCAGGACTGATGTCATTCTTATACAATGTACATCAGGATCCTGTACTAAAGACTTCCTCATGCAATTACTTGGCAGCCTGGTACTTGGTATTTTCTATCCACAGAACTGTAACTGAAATGAAAGCTAACTGGACTAATTGAATTTCTCCAATGACTGTTCTTACCTTGATAGAAATAGAAGGCATCCTTGGATTTGTTAATATTTGCTAGGTTGTGAACTCCAGTGTCATTGCATGCAGCCTGCTCCTGTCCTTCTGCCATTGCTCCTGCCACTTCTGAAGACGTGGGCATGTCTGGCACTTTGTAAGATTGGTCTGCCATTTTGTCTGGTAGAGAACCAGTTCACAGTCATATTTTTTAAAATCACATTTGTGTTCACAAATTCACATTAACATGCAGACCTCTTAACTTTCCAGTGCTATTCGCCAGTAAAGAATAGAATTTGTTTGCAAGCAATTTTTAGTACTCATATGGAGAATTTTTATGAAAAGAGCCAACAAATGGCTTTTGCACAACAAATCTTCTACTTCACAGTCAACTCCTTGGGGGTGTGTGTGTATGCATTCTACATACTGACCTGTTTTAGTGCATTCTACATTTGAACATTTTGCATCAAGCCTGTGGTCATCAGTTAGGCCAACGCTACATACAGGAAAATCTTCCTCTTCTTCCTCTGAAATCTCTTCAGATACAATGCTGCATGTTGCATCCTCCTCTGCTTCTTCATAGTCTTCATCAAATGCATCGATGTAGTGTTTACAAGCCTGTGGATAAAAAAATGATTAAGAAGCTGCATTGTCATGCATAGTAAAGTACCTTAACTGTTACCCAATTTGTGCAGACTAAACAATTATAGTCGTGAAAAATTCTGCCAAGTTGGTGCCGTGTTATGACCGATGATGCACAAACACAAGACAGCAGATGACATACTACAACAGAATATGGTTCCAAAAGTGGGCATAGTATAGCAGAAACCCTTTAGTAGCTGCATTGAATGCAACACTTAAAGGGATGCTACTTACAGTTGCAACTGAAAAAGCACATTCAACCTTTTCCAAGGGAATCCATATTCCAGGGTGCCATTTTCCATATTTACTGTCTGGGCATTGTTCTATCCAGGCTTGATTACTTTAAACTCCTTGCTTAAAGGCTAGCCCATATACCTTCTTCATTAACTCCAGAAAGTACAGAACTTCACTGCATGTCTGGTGCTATGAGCTAGAAAAAGGGAACATGCCACTCCTGTTTTCTGCGCTGGCTACTCATCTATTCGATACAAGCTGCCTGTGCTGTGTTTATATTTCTTATTATTATTTGTCTTTTCCCCCACAAATGTAAAAATGCTGCTTCTCATGTGGTTCAGCTATTGTTATTTAAATTATCAAAAAGTGTGTGGTTTCTAAAAAAGAAAATACTACCTTTTTAAGTAGTCTGTCCTGAGCACCTACAAAGTGGTTGGTTAATGGGTGTTCCTCCTGTTGTCTCGCCTCCTCCAGCTGTTTCATGTGCCTGACTGCTACCTGCTCAGCATTAACTTTTCCCTGAAGAACTGCTTCACGTTCCTGATATATATACATACAATATATACAGTCATCCATACTACATACTTTTTATTCACACTCATTTTTTCCCTATATTCAACTTTGTTTGGGTACTTCTTTGTTAACAGTTCTGCAGACAAACTGCTCCTGTAAGAAAAAGTGTTCACTGTAACAATTTGCATAAGAGAAAGCCATTCTTGTGGTCTACTGACATAATGGAAAACATCTTATTTCAACCTTGAAATATGTAAAAACTAAAATGCACTTACATCAAGGTAAGCTAGAGCAGATTCTATGAAACAGACTTCTGATGGCTGCAACAAAAAGTGACCATGATTATTAATCTTGGCAGGGAGTTTCCATTATGATTTTAAACAGGTTTTAACTGAGAATCAAACCCAGACTTTCCTTAAATGGGAGTAGTTCTGCCTAATGTTGAACACATGCATAAGGTCTTGCAATTTTTTAAAAAATGTTTATGGTTGCTAACTTAATGAAAAAAATGCTTATCTGCAAATATCTTCCCTATAATTAATTTAAAATATATTTAAGTTCCTGACTTGCAAGTATTTGCCACAAGATATATCTGAGCGATGGACCATCACTTCTATTTTCCTCGTTTACTCAAAATAAAGGGATCTGAAAATGCAAGCAAATTCTTTCCTACGGGGGAAAAAAAACAACTTATGCCTTTTAACCTCAGCTGTAAGAAGCTGATCTTTTAGGGCTCTGCGTTCTTCTTCTATGACAGATGTTTGAATTTGTGTGGCATCTGCTACCAGCACTTTGGCATAAACATTGTCTTCACCATCTGCAAAGGAAGAAGGAGAAATCTATTTAAAGGCCAACTTTCATAGTTAAACCATACCTGAAAATGTTCTTTCACAAGATGCTTCCTGAATCTGAGCACTCTCCCATGACCCTCACTCTTCAAATTGTAAAGGTTGTCTCATGACCTTTTTCAGGTTGATAAGGAGTAAGGTATTGGAGACCTAACTTTCTGGGGGAAAGCTTTACGTGAGGGTAGTGCCCATCTCCTCTCCCTCATTGTCTTATCTTCCCCCAACCTACTTTGGAGTCAACCATTCTTGCCAGCTGAGTCGACTAGGGAAAATGAGTTGTGAAACACAGATATCCAGTACAAGTGTGCCTGTCAGCTCGGATGCAAGCACTCTAACCACTCAGCTATCCACTCCCCCATCTTCAAATACATGCTTTTAAATATCAACTTTTGTTGTACAGTAAAACATACATATCATACATTTATCTTCTCTTAAACTGACATGGGTCAAAATCATATCTTTAATATTTGCACATGGTCCTCGCCAGCAAAAGGATGTAACTTACATATCATAAGTTTGTCCACAAGTTTTTTCCCCCCACCACCACATTGTGAAGAATGTGAAGAAGTAAAAAGCAGAATGAAAATACTTACTCACCAAGGACTGATTTTGTCTATGTATCAAGACATTCATTTAACATGAGTTTACATTTCTTCTTCTGTGGTCTTCTTGCATCCCACATGTCAAGGTGTCTGTCATGATTCGAAAACATACTAGAAAAAAATAAAAAGCTAAGGTATCAACACGAACCAACCATTAAATCTTTGATGCTGGTCTTCCTTGTCTTGCCATTGACCACATGGCATGGCATAGGTACTTCCTTTCCCTCGCTTCATCAGTTGAAATGTGATGGTATCTCCAACTGTATACAGGTTTCTTTGGATTATCTTGACACTGAAAAACATTTAAAAAAAATCCCTCTTCCATAAACTATTCCAAAATCCAACAGGGCCATGCATGAAAGTTTCAAAGCGAATGAGAAGGAAAGGCATTCAGAGAACTGTGTGCTGCAGCTCATAGCTTTGTTGTAAAAGAAACCTGAATGTTTCACAAAGAATAGGTTTTATATATCTTCACAACATCTATTATCTTTGCAATGCTGAAAATGTCAGCTAGATCCAGAAATATAAACTAATCATAAAACGACAGTTTCGAACCTGCGCAGGTCACACGTGTGGACTGACTCATAGCAGATAGGACACTTTCGCCAAGTTCGGTCATCTAAACTCAAGTAATGCAGAATGCAAGCCCAGCAGTAGACATGGCCACATCGAGTGATTTTTCCTAAATAAATAATAATAAAGAAACATTTCTGTAGTGCATTTCCCTGCTGGCAGCAAGATCAATGAACTTTAACATAATTGCGAAGCAATATCTAATTAGATCAGTAGACCCCATAACACAGTAGGCTCAAAGTATTACATAGAAATTAAATAAAACACACAATACAAGGAGCAACATTTACTATCTTACAGTCAAAAGAAAGATTCATCTGAAAATTTCAAAGTTCTAGGGCAACACAGTTAATAATAGAGCACGGTTGATAAAAGTACACAATCCTCGCACTGAAGAAGTAAGCATGACAGAAGTTCAGAAACATACATGGAGCAAGAATCAAATCATCAGACAACACTGCTAAAACAAACAGATCCAAAATCTAATCCGCAGAACATGCAGCAAAGTACATGGCTTGCAAATCAGAAAAATGGAAAACATCATGCCTTCACACATAAGCCAGTACAAGTTATTCTATTTAAGATTCTCACCTGCAGAAGGGACATGCAAGCATATTGGACAGGTTCCACTGTCATGACTGAAAGTTATCTGGAAAACACCACCATCCCAATAATTATGTAAACATGAAATAATCAGATTTTGCAATCCTAAATAACTTGCTTGTATAACCAATTCACAACATTGAGAAATGTGACCGGCACACACTCACATCCCTCACACTATGGCAGAGATAAAAGACATTACATCTGATACCGTGCTAATGACAGGAATTTGTATCTCCCCCTACCCTACCAAAACAAAATTTCATTCAATTTAAGAAATTATAAACTAAACAACAGCATCTGTATTTTTTCTTTTTAACCCTGGCAGCAACTTACATCTTACTTGTAAACTCATGTAATAAAACAAGAAGTGTGCACTTTCCATATTCACATATTAATGTTCTTTTTAAGCACACGACTTGTCACTGATTTTCTCAAGGAAATGACATGAAGGACGATGACCTAGACTGACTCTTAACAAAAAAGGCATACCACTTGTTCCACAAGATCCCATTCAACAAGTGCATCAGCATTTTTGGCTTGCACTGTGTAGTCTCCTGTATTCTTCACAACAAACTGGCAGCTGTGGAGAGCAAATTGCTCAATGTAGTATACAAAGACATCAGTATAATGCATCTGCTATCCATCTTTTAACTATAAAGGTTTACAGGAACACCTAAACCAAACCTCAGCTTTTTCATTTGTGGATGCCATTTCCCAATCTTGTATGCTGCCAGTCTTTTATTTTTGAGTAATGGTATCCCAACATTCCTCTCCCCATTGAAAAATTATTAGTATAGAAAATAAAAGACCGACCATGCATCTACTGAAAGCACTGGGGTTGGTTGTGTCCACCTAGGTGAAAAATTATGGTATGCTAATTTTTTTCCCCCTCATATTAGCTGCACTAAAGTTTTACTATGTTATGGTAAAAATATTTGTAAATAATACATAAAAAAACCCTGCCTTTACTTACATCCAGGTGACTGCAAAACTCAACTGTTGTTTTGCACAGAACAAACATTACTGTGTTAATTGGAATAACATCTGTCAGGGCATCACTTTGAGTGTTGCCTAAACACAAGCTAAATTCAGTGTACAAGCATTTAACCCATGTAGTTCTGAGACTAATCTATGACTTACTTTGCCTGAAGATACTGCTCCTTATTGTAAGTAACTCTTGTCCGGCGTGCTTGTGGCCGGTGTGAAGAACCCACCACATTTTCACGGGCAGCAAAAGTGAAGTTTAAAAGATGATTAAGGTTTCCTTTCTTGGAACCATGATAGAAAGCAGATCCAACCTCAAAAGAATCTGGCCTAGCTACCTACAATTAAAGTAGCGATATGTGAGAAATATAGGCCTCAAAAAAGTTTATTAACAAAAGAAACACAGAATGTTGTACACAATCCAGACATTATATTACAACTTCAATAATACAATGCCCACATGACTATAAGCTCTGTGTTTAAAGGTTATCAATGCTTGCATTATTTCTGAGCCATTGGAGGGCAGGCAGATGAGATTAGCTTACACATCAGGTACAGACAACAGGTGGGAGGCATTTTAGTCAAGAGCCAAAAGAGCCAATAACACTGATCTAACGGCAAGATGAACAATTTATCAATTTACCAGTCAGGGTACCCTGTGTTGTCGGGGTAATTTGCCCTACGAACTTTTCAAATGTAATTTTATTGTCAGCTACTGATCTGTCACTTCATTTTGAGATGAGGCAAGTTAAGCAGTATGGTGATGTGCACTGCAGTACTGATCAAAATAGCTTTTGGGGAAGGGGAATAAAAAAAAAGGAAAGGAGAAAAGCTGCTTGCTGTTAGGAAAAGGAAAGAGAAAAGTCCCCCACACACCACCCTCCCCCTCCTATTATTTCATCAGAACAGTCACTAGTTATGACACTGCAGAAATCTGCACCATGTAGTAGACGCATCAAAATTTCTTGTATAGTAGTATATTTTTTAGAGCCCTTGGCAGCATCACAGAATGGAGAAAATAAACAAGATCTTTTATACAATGCAGACATCACTTTCAAAACAAGTTGAGAGCTATTGAGATATATTGTATATTTTTAGACTACCATAACAAAAATATTAAGCTGACCTCTTCTCTTTGTCTATCAGTAAAACAGCCTCTCGATCGTGGCCTCTTGTCAAGAGTTGATCTTGATTTTTGAGACACTTGACCCCGAATGGAGAAATCCTGCATAGCACCTCTTCCATTTCCATGATCTCTTCTCTTGTTAAATCGAACAAATTTATTTGGGCTGCTGTCTGAAAAGGTAAAGTCATTTATCTAGCATGGACATGCAGTGACTATTCATCCTCTCAAGTAACAAAATAAACTTACTTTTATAAAACTAGCTGATACAGCAGCCATTTACAGGTCAGTTGCAATCGATATCTATGTCAACAACAGCACTAATACTCAAAACAATCTACCCATCTGTGATTAATTGCAACAGCCTATTTTAAACAGAGAGAAATGTTTTTCAATTCTTGCTGCACAAGTTATTTTTCTTCCAAAATATTAAACCAAGGGTAAGAAATGTGAACTTTATCTGTAACATGTCAATGCCATTTATTTCATGATTTGTTCAGGGTTGCTCTAGCCTACACAGTTATAGTGGCTTCTACACAAAGAATCAGATATACTGTTGATTTTGAAGTTCAAGTTAAACAACAATTCTAGTTCTACTCAGGTAACTAAATTTGGACTTTTTTTTAATTTACAAAAACATGATTGGTAGCAATAATAAAATTAAATTTTTGCTGCTTAAACTTGTTGTATTACTTCTTTTTTGGTCACCGGTCATTTTGCCCCACAGCAAAAGTCAATGCATCCCAGTTGTGTCCATTTTGTCTCATGCAGGACCATTTCATTCCAAGACCAAAAAGTCAAATTGTCCCAAGCCCAAAAGAAAAATCAATTACCGATGAAACAAGTAGCTATAACATCAACTATACTTGTTCACAATAAAATATTGACAAAATCTTTTTAATCTAAAAGATTATTTAAAGAGAAAAATCACATTTGCTATTGTAAGAAACATTCTCTGCATATGTATTGCCAAGCAACCAGTTTTGCTTATTAATATGGGGGCTAATCTAAAATCACATAGGCATCTGAGCAATGGCTTGTGTATCTGTATTGTCTGAACAATGTATGGCTCTCCTGGTAATATTTGATGTTAATAGCTACTCGTTTCACTGGTGACCGATTCGGTTTTTTTTTAGCTTGGGATGATTTGACTTTTCGGTCTAGGAACGAAATTTACATAGCTGGGAAGATTTGACTTTCGCTATGGGGCAAAATGATTGGCACCCCTCCCTTCCTTTTTCAAATGTATTCTACCTCTTTAGTCCAAGAATGTATCTTTAGGACAAAAGTGTAACTCAGAAGGGCACTTATGTCATGCTGACATTGGAAGCTGAGGTATCAGGAACGAAGAAGGAAATGGAACTTAGGTGCTTAAATATAGGGAACAAAAGTGGATTAAACTCTGAGAAGCAAGGTGTGGAGTTGTGTGCCATTCATGAACCAGGTGATAAGGATATTTTGGTGTTTTTTGGGGGGATGGGGGTATTAGTTAAATTTAGGTCTTGGCCTTCCTAGAGATTTGTAGTCGTCTTAGTAATTCTCGTCCAATCAAAGTGGGAGACGATGCACAACCCTACCTACCTTCTTAACTCGATTTTTGTTTTCTTTCATTTGGAGCCACCGGCAATACAAATGTGGCCCAAACCTTTCCGTAGATGAAAATTTTTAAACAAACTTTATCAGGATCAGACATAAGAGATGAGTTTACATAAATATAAACTGCCCCACCACAAACGCACTATAACTTTGCGTTCTCTTTGTTTATTTAGGCCAAGATTAAAACTTGAACTGTAGTGTTTTCAAAGCTTACCCGTTTTCTTTTCAATTGCGTTCGAATTCGTCAAACTTGGCTGACGAGGCAGTGGCTTCTTTTCCATGGTTAAAATATCCTCCCACATAAACACCCTTCAGCTGATAAAGTGTCGACAGTTTGCAAGCTTCTTTCTGCGAAGCAGATACTCCGATGCAAGTTTGTGACAACATTTTTAGATAGCCATATTGCAACTGGTAATAAAAGAAAAAATTGCTTGTTACAACACAAAGCAATACTTCTGTTAATCAAACAAAAAGAGTGTTAAAGACGGAAATGGCACTAAATAGGGATAAAAATCCCTTGCGCCCAAAAGAACGCTCCTAACGTTTGGCAGCGATCTCAACGACCGCCTTCCCTATCGCACTAGTATGGCGACAGAGAACCCGTATCAGTTTTCTAAAAGCAAGGACGGAAACTTAGACGCAAAGAAATTATCGAAATATTTTAGACCTAGTAGCCTCTGAGTGCAAAAAATTTTATGTAGTTATTCTGATATCCTTATATAAACTTCTTATTTTTAAATTTTAAAATAGATCCTATCTCGCGCGTTCCGCAAAACGTTTGTAGTTTACAAGGAGATAGAGTTTGGTAAGGCAGAGAAGTGGGTTATATAGTGTGTATGCAAATATATATATTGTGAAGATAAACGTGAAATAAAACCAAATAAATTTCGAGAATTTAGTTTCTTATTTTTAAAACAAGTTCTTTTGATACTGTCACAGATGAGGGACAACATTTCATCTTCATCGTAGTTCATAAGGAGATGATAAACTACATTAATTCTAGGATTTCTGTAAACATTATATGTAAATTTTAAAAATCTATTGAAAATTAAAAGGAATTAATTAAAAAATATAATTTTGTTACGAATGAATATTTTCTTTAGACTGATGAAAGGGGAGAGTATATTAAAGGAAAGCCACAATACTGCTCTTCCTTACTAGCCTCCCTTTGAAAGGGTATACTGGGAAGAAGCAAGCAGTTCGAAGACTGCATTAGCTGACGGATGTCAACATTATGCAGCCGTTTTCTTGTTAGTTTGACAGTTTATCTCTTACAGTGTTAGTGTTTCAGAAGAATGGATTGGATAAATAAGGTTAGTAGCTTTTTTTAGTTTCCTAGTGTATAGATATAAAAGAAAATCAAACATTTGACACTCACCTCTAGTATAATCTGTATCTGTTGACATAATTATTGACCACTTGAGTCTTGCAGACATAGATTAGCAACATCACTTGTTTTTCCATAACGCAGAAAATCTACATTATACATACTCTTTAAAAAAAACGAACGAACTCTTCAGGTTCATTATAATAAAACCTGTAATTGCAAACAAGGTGTTTGAAGTGCGCCAAATGTGACAGTATTTTCGTAAGGTTTACTTTTCTACCGCGGGTCCAACTGTGAAGAATCGATCAATGCACAATATGGCAAAATTAGATGCAGACCGATTGTTCGCATGCATTAAGTGGTCAGAATGTAATCAATAAAAAAAAAAATTCCAGCCCAGTTCAGTCCAACCACTAACGAGATGAATGAACACATTTTTTCGCGAAACGAGGTAAGATCTGTTTGCTACAGTGGCAAAGTGAGTACTCGAATGTTTTGTAACGTAGTATTTATTTTTTCGCAGATTATAAAGCAGTAAAAATAATCTTTCGATGGTAAAACTCAAGTAGTTTAAGGGTTAACATTAGTGATAAAATTGTCTACTGTGTTACCTGCCTCATCTTTCTGTGTGTTATGATAAAGAAAACTAGAGAGCTGCATGGCTTTAAGATATAGTAAAGAGATTTTGTTGCGGTTCTGTGCTCCTCGAGTAGTAATAAGGAATAAACTAATCTAAAGAGCTTCTGGTTCCCTAAATGTTTGCTGTATTAAAAGCTGGTTTTTCTCACAAATTACCTCTTGTTGAAATGTAAAGCTGTCTGCCATGCTCTAGAAGGATTGTTTTCAATTTGATAATGTTTCAATAAAGCCTAGAGTTAGCATTAATACACCTGATTGTCACCACTATTAATTTTTTTGAATAATTAAATAAAAAATTCATCATAAGTTATTGAGATAAACTGCCAGGGAAAGAGAACCTGACAAAACAAATTACATCATTATCCTTTAGCAACATTATTATTTGAAACCATATCTACATTTTGTTAAACACTGCATAAAACAACATGGCAGAGGCACAATTAAGAGAAGTACCCTCTAGGACTTAGCACAGTGGTAGATCACCATCTTCTATTTGAAAATAAAGGTAATACAGACTGCCATTACACATGTATTGCCTAACCTGAACCTGTCACACACGGATGAGTGTTCATGTAGCACAGGCATCCCAAACCCAAAACATATCCATGACAGAATGTCCCCATTTCATGCACATGAGAGATTCCTTCAACAATAGATCTCAGGAACAAACTGTAATGGATCAGAAGTGAGCTAGAAAGAACCACCCAGTTCATCAAGGACAAAAATTCCAGTGTGAGACTGTACAGACATTTGAATGCAGAAGAAGATGCTAGACCAAAATTTTCAAGGCCAGAGGTAAATTCATGGTACTGAACTTGATGGACTGGAAACATTGAAGAACATAGAGAATGATATAAGGTGACAGCAAAATGGCATACCAAATACTAAAATTTCTCATCGTCATCGAAGAGAGCAATGTCGCCCAGGACAGTCATGAGTGGTGGGCCTTGTCAGCTGCCATGTATATCCATGTACTCCTCCCAATGACCAGTACCAGTCAGTAGGGTCATCCCCTAGCCTTTTCAGGTCATTGGAGGGTGAGGTATTAGAGACCTTACTTTTCTTTGAGCCAGCTGTACATGAGGGAAGTGCCCATCTTCTCTCCCTCGCTGCCTTACCTTCCCCAACCCAGTAAGGAGTCAGGTACCCATTCCCACCAGCTGGGTCAACTGGAGGAAGTTTGCTGCACAGTCAGTCTCAGTTTGGATGCGAGCACTCTAACTACTTGGCTATCTGCTTCCCCAGTACCAGTCAAGGAATGAATGAATTTATTCATACACTGTTAAATCTCAAGAATAGAGGAAATCATGCAGACAGAAGTAGGTATTTCCAAACTAGTAATAGCATTGCATAAAGGTAAACATAGTGGTATTTGGACAAGGAAGAAGAGGTGATGGTTGTAAGAGGATGAGGTGTTGTGGTTGCTACTGTGAATTTGCTGCCCATCTCCTCTCCCTTGCTCTTTTACCTTTCCCATCCCTTTGCAGAGCCAGGTACCCATTCCAGTTTGCATCTGGTGTGCAATTTTGAGGTTATTAACCACAAGGTTATCAGGGAAAGGCTTCAGTAAGATAGTGATTTTTTTGGTTGATGGTGAGGTCTATTCTATAAAAAAATAAACTTTTTTTGGACTTTTTCCCCCAGGAATAATATTTCTATTTCATGTTAATAAACCTAGTTCACTCAGGTCATTGCTTAGTTAGAAGCTTGCCTAGGATTGTGACTTCTGAGCTCACTCTCCCCAGCAGAAATAGAAAACTTCTTTATCAGTGAAAGTAGACATTTGCCTTCCATCTGTTTTGCTAGACCTGGTGAATCAAAAGTGTACTGCTGCTACAGCTGGCATATTGGACGTTTAACTCATTGATTCCTGCTATGCCTTGAACTGAAACTGAACAATTGAGAGATAAACTGAAATGTATTTTTTTTAAAAAGAAATTTTTTTCTATTGAAACTTACAAACCTCATATTTGTTTTGTTTAGATTTCTGTGCTGAACATCAAAGAAGAAGGCCATGACAAGACTAGGTTGTAGAGCTGAACGATCAGCCATCAGGGTCCAGCTGAATGACTATATCTTTGCCCTGAATTTGTGTCATTGGACCCTGCTGCCATTGCCTGTTTACTCCTTGATGACTTGAATTCACATTCAACTTGTAACAGCAAAGAGTTGTAACTGTACAGTACACTCCTTTGTTTTTGTGTCTCACCGCACATTTTGCTGTTCTGTTGTCTTTTCCAGTAAAGCATTAGAAATAGACTAACAGACAACTGACCGTATTCTGTAAGAGATGTTTCAAAAAGAAACTGCACATAATTAGATAGGTGGACCAGTGGACTCAGAGACCACAAGCACTTAATAACTATTTGCTAGGAAAGGTATAATTATGGGTGAATTTGGCAGCAGCGGGAGTTTGGATCGTTGGGTGTGTCCCAACGACCGACAACTTGCTCTCAGAGCCAAGTGAGTTTAAATGTTATTTATATCCTTTAGGTATTTGCTTTTTGGAAATATTTGTTGTGTAGTGTTTGAGAGTAGTGGCAATTTCTGATTGGCTTTACATGCATAACTTTCTTAAAAGATCTTATCACTTCATTGGATTAATGGGACTAGTTCTTTTTGAATTTCATATTATGTTAAACTCTTGAAAAAGAGGTAGAGGGGTGTGTGTGTGTATATATATATATTGAGAGAAAGAATCTTTTTACCTGCTTTAACAAAAATATTTCCTTCTTTAATTATTTAAGGTTTTAAAAATTTTAAAGAATATTTGGAATTGTTTTTGTTTTTTTTATGTCTATTTTACAAATTATTATAAACTTTGAACACCCTAAAGCAAGCTGGCTGGTGGTACTGTAACATTTTTCTGGATTGTGTAATGAAGAGATAATCGTGTTTATTAAATTAAGTCTCCAATTCTTTTAACAGGTTAGGGACAGGATGGTCAGTGCACACAAACCGCCTGGCATCTTTTCAGAGAGGTGAAAATCTGAGTTTGGAGGAACAGGAGCAGATAATGCGTGTTATTAATAGAGCCGAGTACATTGATCACGTTGAACAAGAGAGAATAGGGTAAGAAATGGTTGTTTTCTTCTTCACTAAAGGAAGTCATAACTCTTTGCTATAATTTATTCTCCATTTTTTTAGACAAGCAAGTTTAATTTTTGTTTTATAATTGCCAGCAATTACTAATAATGTCTCAAATAATGCATCTTGCATTAATTTTTACAAATTTCACTTGGGCTGCATTTATAAGATTTAGGCTATTTTTATGATCGTTTTGCACTTGGAAAGAATACTTTTTATGTGATAACCCCCCAAAAAGCAGTAGAGGCTAGCAAGTATATAGATTTAAACAGCAGTATCTTTAGCAATTCTAATTAGAATTTAATAAAGCTGTGGTATTCTAATGAGAATTGAATGTACATTAAGATTTTTATATCTAAAATGTATTTTCCCATGTCAGAAAAAAATTGTTCCTTCTTTGTGATGTTGATCATTGGTATTTACCAGACCATGCTCACAATTTGTATTTATAATTAAATTAAAGATATCTCAATTTCTGTGATTCTTTTTGCCTTTTCTTTTTAATGCCATAATACCATACAACAAGTGTACTTTTGCAATTTATTTGCATTTCATCAGCAAGTTTTTGCAACACAACCCAAAACAAAGTAGCAGAGTGCCAAAACCTCCAGTATAGTAAGAGTTAATCCCTATGGCTTTATTACCTGTAGAGCTAACCCATCACAGGAATCAACTGGAATTGGCAATTAAAAAACAAATTCTTTATTGTGACAATAGTTGTAAATTTAGGATGTTTTCCTTTTGATACAACAGGCGTTTAGTGGAGAAACTTGATAACATGAAGAAGAATGCAATTGGAAATGGTTCAACTCAGTGCATCCTTTGTGGAGATGAGTTTGGCCTCTTGGGCGCTTCTCCCACTTACTGTGATGACTGCAAGAAGGTAATTGAAGTTGAAAGGCATGTGCTGCGATGTAGGTTTAGCTTCAGATGCATGAGAAATCCAAAACAACCACTAAGCAGTTCTGTAAGTTGAATGGATGGATGCTCATTCAGGTTTGCAAACAGCTGTCCTTTTGGGAGCCTTGATGAAAAACCACAAACCAGCACTAAAGTTTAGACCAGATTGTAAAATGGCAAACATGAGCTGAACTGTTTGGGAATAGTTTGCAGGGTTGGTCACATGACAAACAGGAAAAATGGACCTGTTTGGGATATATATTGTGGATTTATTATGTGCCTGAAGCTTCACAGTGCACAACTAATTGAGAGGTTACCAGGTCATCAGTGGTGCCCCCATGTTTACAGAACTGAGGAGAATTTATACTTACTTAACCATTTATCTAAATTGGTTATGCTTTAAAAACATTGACATTGAGATTACTCTGAATGCATTAGTTTGGTTTTTTTACATATTTAATTACTTATTTTGCATGATAAAATATCATAGCTATATTTATGTAAGCCCATATATATGTAAGACATCTTGTAAGGAATAAAAGCCGCTATTTTCATAACCAGCATATATTGGTGAAACTCTTTACAGATACAAATTAATATATAGCTGTATTATTGTTTTTGTGTGGCCAGATCAGTAAGATTGAATTATAAATGCATGAAAAAGCTGTAACATGACAAAAATCTGGCATGCTAATCTTTAATACTCTGGCTAGTATCATGCAAGTGTCATTTTTTTAATGACATAGATCTTTGTTAGAAACTTATTTTCATGGATTATCCTTTGTGCTATTTTTTGGCATCAGATTGTCAGTGACATAACCTGTCTTGTCATGTGGTGGGCAAAATATGTACAAAAAACTGTACCATGGGGGTCGCTGACATTGTTGATGTCAGCATCAAATCTTGAGAATTATGAGATTACTTTGTCACTTTGCGTTTTTGCAATCTGTCACATCATAATATAATTCTGTCAGTTGGAGAATGTGTATGACATTCACATACTCTTTTTGTGCTGTAGGCAGTCTGCTCCAAATGTGGTGTGGACACTTTTAGTAGTGCCAGGCAGCCACTCTGGCTTTGTAAAATTTGTGCTGAGACTCGTGAGGTGAGCAATAATAATTTTGTTTGGTACATACCTTCATAGGATGCAGAAATTTATGAAATATTATTTACATAAAACTTCATTAAAGTACACCAGGGCATATTTCTGACAAACTATTTTGTTAACCTGACAACAACTGTGTTAATTTTCTGTTTTTAGTATAGCTTTTGACTCCCTGCATTTTACTCAGCTGATGTAGGTGACAAACCATATCATTTTGGCCAATGAGCAAAAAACTGAACTGTATATTTCTGCAAGTGTCAGGCTCTGCAGTCTTTATAATTTTGTTCATTCACACTTATTTTGCCATGCTCATTTCATAATCAATTAACTCTGGACATTTCAATTTCCACCATCTTAAGGTCTGGAAAAGATCAGGTGCATGGTTCTTTAAAGGTCTGCCAAAGTACACCCTGCCAGAAAAAAAGCTGGAAGGTGGGAAACATTCGACCAGAATGAAGCCTCAGTTGCGGGGTTCTGTAAGAGGTCGACCAGGAAGCATTCGTGACTCAAACTACACTTGGCACAGAGCCCGAGGCAGTTCCAGCACTGGTACAGGTTAGTTAATGTAGTGGAGCATTATGTAAGTGTGTAATGGAGAGCAATATCCCTGAAAGCCAGTGTAAATAATTTTTTTAAATGAGGATAGATAAGCAAATGTAACTGCTGGATAGTTTTGTTGTAAAATCTGTATATAATGATTTAAAAAAGAATATTTACCTTTATAGCCAGTTATGGAGAAAGCAGCGAACAAGAATCATCTGACAGCTCTGAGGATGAAATAAGCATCTCCAGGCACAAGTCTCGCAAGAACCATGAGTCAGGTATTGTTTGCTCAAGCCAGGAGTTTAAATAATTTCTTTTTAAAAATAAAATCATTAAATATATCAGATTTTTGTTTATTTTCCATCAGCAGTCGTCTTTGCAAATTGTGATATGTTTAAATGGCTTATCTTCCTGAAACGACATTTTAGTATGTGTATTTGCATTAGCTTACAGTGATCAAAGATACTATTACTAGATGAGTCATAAGGCGAAGTCTCCTATGTAAACAGCGATGACTGCGTTGAACAGAGTGACCCTAGCAGCCTAGTTGATACCTTGATTCAGGGGAGATAGTAACATACAAGTGAAGAAGAAATTGTGTTTGTCATCTTGTAAATTGCAGCCCAACATTGTGCGCATCATCATTAGGATATTTTCCAGCATGTATATTATCATCATTGAAGTGTTATTTTGTTTATGCTAATTTCTATTTTTCGTTAACACTAACTAGCTAAAGGCAATAGGCTGTCAGTACGTGTTCAGAGAATGTTGATATTGATCTTCTTTATATTCTGTATTTGAAATATCTGTCTTTTTTTATTATTTTCATCCTGCTAAAGCCGGCTGATCATTAGTAGCTTGAGTAAGCTTTGCTCAATCTGACAGTCAAGTCAAAATAAATTTTAAATGAGATCTTGATGCTTGATGCAAACACTGCCTTTGAGTATACTGATGCTCTAATTTTCATGACATTATTTATAGGCATTAATTTATCTGACTGTGTTTTATTAATTCTGCAATTTCTGATATATTTATGTGTGTGTGGGAGAGAGAGAGGGATGGCAAGGATCCTCTTGTTCACACATCCTACTATGCTTATACCGAGGCCAAACAAAAGAAAAGATCACCTGCAGAAAGATTTAAAAAATCATCTATTAACAGTTGGTTTTCAGAATATTACATTGCTCACAGAAAGATTTAAGTGTAAAGCATGGGGGGTGAAAAGGAATAATAATAAGAAAGATAGCTTTTTCTCCAACTTTATGACATGAACTTGATCACTAGATTTCATCCAACACCACTCTTCTTTTCTTTATGATATCTCTTAAGAGCAGCAGTATAGTTTGCAAGCAGCATGTAAGAATGTCAAATCTGAAAACCATAAATCTTGTGAATTGAATTGAGCTGATGCTCGTATTATGGAAAAGAGGTGCTTTATAATGAGCTTAACAATGCAGGCTGTTAGATTAGTAGTCAGTAAGTATTCTAGCCAGTACTTACAATTAAGAACTCTTTCTTATAAAAAAATAAAAGTATGTGTAGAGCCCTTTCTTATTCTGTGGAACAGAGAGTGACAACATTAGCATTGGCAGTGCACGTAGCTCACACTATGACCATTATACACGGACTGAACGCAAGGCAAGCGTGACAAGCACCAGCTATGGAGGTGGTCACGTCAGTGCAACAGAAAGCAGCCGGGGAGATGATTTGCATGATGAGACAGACTCAGAGAGATCAAGTACTTATCGTAAGTTCACATAAATTTTACTGCTAGCAGATTATGACCGAGAAATATCAAGCATTGAGCATTTGTGAATTGGCAGAAACTAAACAATTAGAAACAAGGAGAAATCAAGCACTTAAAACATCCTGAAAGCAGTGATTTGATAAATTTTAATTATATTCTAATAGGAATAATTTATCCTGCAGAGATCAGAGATGAACCACTTATCAGAAGTTGATTGTAACTATGTGACTAAGAGTGATAAAACATTTCACTTGCATAATCAGTTAATCATAATGGTGAGACTAAGGGAGTTTAAGTGATTATTGAAAGTTATGTGTTGTATGCCTTGGTTGTTAATATGACGCAATTTTACTGTGCTATTATTTTAAGCTTCATTTATATTCTTCAGAATTTAGCCGAGATGGGTCTCACATGTCACAAGAGCATTTCACTCCTGCTGTCGGTGAGGAGCATGCAGAAGATATTGACAGAGCTGTCAACCGTTATGTCAAATCTACAAAACCAGCTAATGATGAATGTGATGAAGCCCAGGTATCTTCTCCTGAGAGTGATGGCAGTAAGTTCTTATTAACTCATTGTGATATATGCAGACAAGGAAATATGTATGCATGTGTGCTTGTTTATCACCTCTAAAGACTGTAGTTTTGTGAAAATAGGTTGTGTCAAAATCATTCAACGTGCAAGCAAAAACTTTTTGCTTTCTGACATCTGATTCCAAATCATTTACATTTTCAGAAAATTTGGGATTTTGATTTCTTACATAATTTATACACCTATCTAAAGCATAGGGAAACAATGCTTCCATATTTGTTTTGCTCTTAATTCTTTTTAAGTATTCATGTGATATTAATTTACCATTATCAACAGCATCATTGGGTTCTTTGGAGTTCTCGTTGCTGTATGATTCAGCCAACAATGCCCTTCACTGTACCATAGCACGAGCAAAAGTAAGTCATTGTCATTGTGGAGAGGGGTTGATGAAGTAATTAAAAAGAAAGTATTTTACATTTTCGATTATGGCACTATCATGTATTTTGAAACTCTTCTGTAGCTGAGCAAGCTATTCAAGAGAAATGTAGCAGACAGTGGTCATTGTTGATGGTAAAAACTAATGCATGAACTGTGTGATTAATGGGTGTGATTGGTGAATATCATATTTGTTGCTGTTTTAGCAAGATGACACAAAGTATTTTATCGCTTATAGAGGTTATGAACATCTTTAAAAAAACAATAAACAATGTTGCCTTTACAATAAAGACATTTTTGAACCGAGATCGAAAAAGAGGTGTTCTTTGGCTAGCACACCTAAATTATGTGATCATAGTAGAATCTCTGAAAACACCAGTGTAATTCTGTCAAATGATTATCATCTGTTTAATCTTCAAAAAATAAGATTTTCTGTGTAAATTTCTTTTTTCAAGAACCTGAAAGCTATGGACTCTAATGGACTTTCAGATCCATATGTAAAGCTGCATCTGCTACCTGGAGCTAACAAGGTTGTTAAAATACATGTTGTATGCTTGGAAAATATATTTCTGCATGCATGTATTCAGTTATTTAAATTCAAGACTAAAGTACTTTTATGTTTGCTTTTACAGAATTAACATTTACTTTAAGATAAAGCAAAACTATATTCTTTTTCCTTTTAAAATATTAAAACATTAGCAGCAGAAACTTTAGTAAACAAAACTTGATTATAAGTTTAATGTTTATTATCCTGAGATATTCAGTTAATTAGACAATGATTATAGATGTCTGTAAACAGGTAAGAGTTGACTTTTTGCTTAACAGATCCTTTGGATTAGGTCATTGGGATTTTGTCTGCTTTGTTTTTCATTGAAAAGATCATACCATTCTTGCTGGGCGAGGTGTAGAACAAGTAAAGAAGTTTATTTGAAGGTTAATTTATTGAATACAAGCTTTGGAGGCTTTGCCTCCAGATTAAAACAAGAAGACAGTGTTGTTCTAATTTAATGATAATTGAGCACCAGTTGTACTTCTGTTTGTCTTAGTCAACAAAGTTAAGGACCAAAACAATCCACAAAACCTTGAATCCAGAGTGGAATGAGTCCCTCACCTATTATGGCATCACAGAAGATGACGTGCTCAAGAAAACACTGAGGTAGTAAAGACAATAACAAAAGTCTTATGACAAAATGACCATTCATATCAGTTGAGAACTAGACAAAAGACATCATTAAATGATCGCATTTAGGATTTAGGATTAGTCTGAATAGTGTTTCTGCAGAAAATCCCTTAGTATAAAGTTATAAAAGTAAAGAACTATATCTTGTTCTTGACATTTTTCCCGATACTTTTGTAATTAGAAGCTATATTGTTTTTGTATAAAGTATTTGTTTTTGTGAATCTGGCATGTTATTTTTCTTTGATCAAAATTTTTAGTAAGGTTGAGGAAGTGTTTTACTTTGTGAAGAGAACTTGTACCTAAAAATGGTCAGCATAATAATGAGCTGTGGCTTTCCAGAACCAAACATTTTGCGACAAAACAAAGATAAACTAATGAGATATATGATGATGATGTCTATTTGTAATGTGCAGGTATCCATTCAGAAGAATGCTCATTGCGCAGCAAAAACAAAATAAATAAAAAAAAGTGAACAAATATATAAAACACCAGGAAAGTAAAAATAAAGACAGAAGTGTTTCTTGGTTCTTTAAGTCTGTCTTAAATAAACAGATGGGTCTTCAGTCTTTTTCGAAACGTATATGCAGTTAAACATTATAAACTTTATACTTAGTGTTTTCTTCATAAAAAATTTCATCTTTACATGGACACATTTAAAAGTAAACATCATATTTTAAATATTCTTCATAGTTTTGGTAGTTAATTTTAAATTAGACTGTTATTTATCTTGTTCGTGTTCATTAAGATCAAGTTTATTGAATTTAGTGAATGGTGTCATTTGCAGATTGTCTGTGTTAGATGAAGATGCATTTGGTTTTGACTTCATTGGAGAAACTAGAGTACCCCTGAAGAGGCTTAAGCCCCATCAGACCAAGCACTTCAATGTACATCTCGAAAAACAACTTCCTGTAAGAATTTTCAATATCGACCTTATTGATGCAAACTAGATAAAGAGAAGTGGGTGGAGAGTAATAGTTTTGTAAGGTAGGTATGATAAATACTTAGATTTTTTTGGAATAGAAATATATCGTCCCACTAAACACCAGAAAGAAACAAAACAAGGGACGTGTACTGCCTGAAGTTGTAGATGCAGTATAATGTCTTCAGAGGTCTTGGGTGATTAGGTACAGTGGTCTGTTGAAAGTTGAAGTAAACAATTTTTTCACAAATTTGTTGTTTCCAGCTTGAGAAAGATGATGATCTAATTGCAATAAGAGGCAAGATTCTGTTGTCACTAAAGTATGCAACTGCCAAGCAGAGCTTGCTGGTGCGCATAATTCGATGTGCTGAACTTGCCGCCATGGACAGCAATGGCTATTCAGACCCTTATGTCAAAGTGTGAGTGTCTAGAATTTTTTTCTCTTGATGTATAGTATGATAGTTTTTTACCCTTTTGGTAAGGTAAAAATTTCTGAAGAAACATCAGATTATATATGTATATACACATATAAAATCAACATCGATCTTTGAAAAATGCTTTAGCATGGCCACACAAAGATCCGAACAAACAAGACTGAGACAGACTGATAATTAATTTCAGTTACTTGAAGCCTGACAAGGACAAGAAGTCTAAGTTCAAGACTACTGTGAAGAAGAGGACATTGAATCCAGAATACAATGAGGTATTTTCAATGCATATGGCAACAATTTTTCTTTTCTTTTTTTTTTTTTTACAAATCTTTACTAAACTAACATTATAGTGCATTCTATAGTGCATTCTGCTCAACACAAGTGTAATGCTCTTGTGTTCACCAGTTACATAAGCTCACAAAGCCTATTTCCTTCAGTGCCTCATGAGGTACAATAAGCTTCCGAACTAAGTTAAATAAGGACTTGATATTAAACAGTAACTGGATGTTAACTTGTTACATTAAATAGTAGCTTGATAGTGCAATGAGATTCAAAACGTTTGAAGCTCAAGTACTGGTGGTGTTTCTGTGTTACACGTGAAGCCCTTACACTATTTTTTGACAGTGTAGGTATCTGTTATATCTAATTTGAATGCAGGAGTTTACATATGACATCAAACACAATGAGCTGGCGAAAAAGACATTGGAGATCACAGTATGGGACAAGGACATTGGCAAAGCAAATGATTTCATTGGTAAGTAATTTTCAGTCACATTTAAAAAAAGGAATATTAATGTATGTTACCTTGATAATGGACTTTTAAGAGGGTGAAAAAAAATAAAGCACATTGTATCTTCATCTTGTAATAATATTAAGAGAGCGCTTTGTATCTTGTTACATTGATAAAGACAAAAATAGAAATGACTCAGTTTAACGTAAACCAGTATGCTACATCTTTACCTATAGAAGAATAATTCCAAAAAAAAAGGTGTTGAACTAGCTCAGAGTCTGGGTTTCAGTTAATTGTTGTTGGTAGTACATTTGAAAGCTTGCAGAAATCTGAAACCAATGCATAAATCTGAGATCTCTCTCCAGACCCACTAGAAGACTGTACCCATGTACTCTTTGGAATTACACATTTGACTATAACTGTCTGGAAATTTTCAACTGTGCAGGAGTTACCAGA
This sequence comes from Pomacea canaliculata, assembly GCF_003073045.1. Lineage (NCBI taxonomy): Eukaryota > Metazoa > Mollusca > Gastropoda > Architaenioglossa > Ampullariidae > Pomacea > Pomacea canaliculata. The sequence goes on from NC_037593.1 coordinate 9,625,598, forward strand.
TCACATTAGCAGTAGACAACTACATTTCTCTTTATGTGGTCTATTAGGTGGGGTTCAGCTTGGGATCAACTCCAAGGGAGAACGTCTGAAACACTGGTTTGAAACCCTCAAGAATCCTGATCGAGAGTTTCGTCGCTGGCATATTCTTTCAGCTGAACTCACACCTGAGGTTTATTTATAGTCATCATTACTGGCTTCATTCACAGCTCTTCCTGCATGATTGTTGTGAATGTTATCTTTAACAGGTGTTGTGAGATAATAGTTGTCTTAGCCCTCATTTAAAGAAAGTTATTGCCCCTATCACAATGCGAAGTATGTTATATTGCTCCTGTTTGTGTACAAAGTATATTCTTGCCCCAGTCTTTATGCAAGATATGTTATTACCCCTTTCTCTGTGCAGAGTATGATTATTGCCTGTCTTTGCATATAGTAACTGTATAAAAGGCAGGCTATTCAGGTGCAAGGATTATTTTTTTAATATGCTATGAATAAATTTTATATGTGAAGATATTTTTCAGTTTTCTCTCGACTGTGTAAACATTAACAAAATTTTTTTTTTTGCACCTGGAATTTCCACTGTGTAGACAAAGAAAACTTAAAGTGTTTTTATATGTTTGATCCCCATTATGATTTTTTAAAATAATGCAGCTGCTTTAATACAATGATGGAATATAGCCATCCAGCATTGCTCCTGATTTTAGCTGCTGTTCTGAATCTCCTGACAAATCCAGACCATCTTTATTTTGCTTGTTACAATTGGGAAAAGAGTAGAAATAGTAAATACATATATAATTACACAGATCATTTTTGAGGAGGCTAATTTGTTAGCCTTGCTTTTGATGTTGTAGCATTAGTTAAGCTTTTGCTTTTTTATGTTTTAAAACATTCCAACTCCTGATTTAGACATTGCACTCAGAATGTTTTTAATTTTTACAATTTTTTTTTTTTGGGGGGAGCACATTTAAAATGGACGAAGAATATGTGATTCTACACAAGTCTGCTGTGTTCCTGGAGAGTTTTGTTTGCTTGTCTGTACATTTGTGTGTCAGTCTATTGCCAAAGAAAGTTTGTATAGGCCGTCTGTCAGCAACAGTTTGGTTTTCCTTTGACCTCTTGTGCCTATCAGTATTTGCATGCAGGCTTTGTTAGGTCGGTCTATCTGCCAGTCACTTTTGTGCCGACATTGTTAGAAAACTGTTGTTGTCAGCATAAACATCTTTTTTTGCTTGATTATTCTATATGGGTGAATAGATTTTTTTCTTAAATATAAAGGCTTTTGAATTTTTTTAAATTGTAGCTGATCTGTGAAATCCCTACAACTTGAAAATGCATTTAAATTTGTGTGTGTATGCATATTTTTATGCATGTGGTAGCAGAATAATTATATATTTGTTAGTTGAATATTTTAAAATTATAAATATTGTTGACATATATTTCAGGAGTTATTTATTTAAAAATAACAAATTGGAGATAGTGACCGAAGTGCCCTTAACCTGCTGTAGGTGGGCTTAGTGAACTTGAAGATATGAACACATGCACCCCAGAACACAGCATATGTTCACATGAATGTGTGCTTGCATGCACACACACTCTCATGCAGCTGTGAAAGTGGAATGTTATGAATTTTGCATTTCTATAAAGGTTGTAAAAATGAGAGTAAGTCCTAAAGCATCCAATGCCTTTATCACACCAACCACACCCTTATTCAACCTTGTCAAAACTACTGAAAACATAAACTGAACCCTTGACTCCAACTCAACACAAGACCAAAAATCTCACTTTACAGCCGATCTGGAACTGTACTGCCATTTACGTAAACGAACACTCCTTCCCTCTTATATCACCATTTATAATGAATAGACAGGGGTAAAAAATCAGTTAACCTTGTACTGTGAGGTTTTTTTAATATGCAGGTAACTCTTTTAACTTGAGGGTTTTTAAAAAAAAAAAAAACGTAATACATTTAGGTAATGCTTGCTTTCTCATTATCAGTTAAATACAACCAACAGCAATAAATCTTTGTTATACATTTACTGCTGTGTAAACTGTTGTCATTGGTTTTTATGTTGTTCTTTTGCAGCCTGATGAATATTAAACCAAAGAACATGCCTGATACAGTGCAACAGATTGAGATTCATGTTACATGGATTAACATCAGTTAAAAAAAGGTTTTTGCTTGAAACAAAAATGGTGAATGCTGTTCTGCATTGTACATTCCTTTACATTATCAATCATTACAACAGTTTCATCCAGTGTTATAGTGGCTTAACTCTCGAGCTATTTGTTTAACAAGATAGTCTAGAAAAGGCTTGGAATAAATGAGGTTTGTTCTAATTCTGCATCATTAAAATATACATTACTGGAGGATGGTGAAATAATGGTGAAATAATTTTTTTAATCAGTGATGGACAGAAAATTGTTGCAAAAGCTCAAAAGCCAGTTTAGAATCCTCTTGGAAACTCACCCCCCCCCCCATCCCAACACACACAAAGCATTGACTTGTTTGTTGTCTTGCCATCTACCCTCCCTCAGCTGTAAGCTTGATGTTGCTACACTCCAATCACTGTAACTAAATCTTTGGAAAAAAACAGACATCCTCAGACTTGAAGTAAAATAATTTTCTTTGTATCTCTAATCGCTTACATCATAATACAGTCAATATTTTACTGTCTGTATGTAAGAGATTATTTACTTCGGAATTTGTTGGGGATTGATCTGTGAAGATTTAGAACAGTCTGATGTAGTTATAGTGGTCTAAAACACTTTATTGTTTTAAAAGTGAGATTTTCTAGAGCAGTATATGTAACATTTGTTCAAAACATTACTCTGAAAGAAATGATTTATCAGCAGGTGGGGTGTACTATACTTGTAATGTTTCCAAGTTTATACAAAGAAAGGTGTGCCATCTTTAATGACCAGATCATGAAATCCATATTCTGAAGAATTTTTGTGTGAATCACATTCAGTTTTTCAGCCACATTCCAAAAGGTATCTATAGGCTTAGAATACTGTAAAGTTGCTGTGTGAACGAAAGATACTTTGTAACTCTAGAATTTATTAGATGTTGTAACTAGTGCAACCCTGCTGGTGTCCTGGACCAGATACTTGGAGACTGTGGGAAAATTGTTGATTGCAGAGGTTTTGATCAAAACATGTAATGAAACAGATTGATAAAGCATGAATACCATTTGGTTTTATTCAAAAATTGGGTAATCATAGTGGGACAGAGACAGGGAGCAGAAAGAGAAAATGCTCATTAGATCCATTTGAAATGTTTAAAAAAATTGACCAGCATACCATTTATATAACTCTGTGATATGTAAGAAATGAGATGAAATTTCATTTGTTCAAAACTAATCTGTACCGTTGAAACTGACTAGCACCGCAGCCACTTATTTTTAAATTTTTTTCTCACTTTGGAGAATTAGCTCATAGCTGCTCTTACTTACTTAAGAATTTACCTTTAGAAATCAGCTTGTGCATCTGTACCGACAGCGTAGGTCTCTTTCACACTGGCAGTCAGCAGCAGTGTCACTCTATTTTTGCCTTTTGAGTTCAAGGTCTGTTGCGACAGATGATGCTGTGATGTTTGCAGTACACAAAACATCCATAAGAGCAGAAACTATAAAAACATTTGTGATAAGGGAAAATTCTCTTCTCTTTCCTTAGGGATGGGTACCATATTATGGTCTCAGCTGTTTAGTGGGACAGGGACAGGGAGCAGAAAGAGAAAATGCTCATTAAATCCACTCATGCCTTTTACTGTAGCACAGACTCTGAACACAGAGTGGGTCTGCCACCAAATGGGCAGGATTTTCCTGTTTATACATCTAACATAAATTTGTGGAAGAAGACAATTAAAAAAGAGACATTTACAGAGTTTTACAGATGGTAGAATTTATGCCTCATTATCACCAGCCTGGCATTTAAGCTCATAGTAAAAAAAAGATAATGAATAGTACAACGGAAATAAAGAAAGGAACATTTTTGGAGTGAGGAAGGGTGTTTAAGGGCTCTGAAGCAAGAGCAAATGCCATATATGTTTGTATAATTTGTAACACTTCAAGGACATAAGCCATGGGACCACATATTTTTCATGACAAAACCTACAGTTCATTTGCAGACTGAAATATTTTATAGATAATAACTAAAAAAACATTTAAAGGTTTTACATTTATTGTTCTCTTTAAAAATGCCTTGAATCTTCATATTACAATGGTTTATCATTACAAGTGTAAGTAATTTATTTTTTACTTATAAAAAATTATAATTATGTCATGAAAGTTAGAGCCACCAAAACAAAAGTGTAATAATAGTCACAACTTTATCGATTTGCTACAGAAATTTCAGAAAGATGTTACTTTAAAAAAAGTTACTGTTTCAGTAGTTAACCAAAAGGGTAACACTCCATTTTTCAAATTGAACCAGAGTGAAACATGAAATTAAAATGCACAGTTGCTAGCAAGTTAACAGAATATACAGCTGTGAATAGTTTGAGAAAAAAATTGAATAGTAAATTTTCAGTATTTTATTTTTTTAAAAATGCATGGATTGACCTAAATTTGTGCTGGTGATGTCACTGAAATGACAATATGAAAGCTTTGAGCATATTGTCATGAAGCATAGCCCAATGAGCAAGTTGACATGCGTGAGTTCATGGATTTGTTAAGAACTGCAATGTGTCTGCTGAATGTTCCCTGACTTCAAGAATTATGATCTATTAATGAACTAGCTATACCAATTATAAAAAAAAAAATCATGAAATTTGGAGTTGGATTAGCCTTTAAAGGTTAAGGTGGGGAATTGATGTTTTATGCCAAACCAGCAACTTAGGCTATATCATGGCAAAGCTGCCAGGCCTGTAAACAGGTGCCACATGCAGAGAAAGAATAGCGTGCCTACAGTGGGATCTGAACAAAGCCAATCCTCATGGTATTTAAAGGGGCATAAATCATAGACATGTTTGTTCAAGTACCCGCATAAAAGGTGCAATCTGTTGTTTGTTTTATTTTGTTTACAGGCATTTTCTTAAAAAATAACTTAAGCAAACATATAAATATATATTTACATTTTTGTCTTTAAACATCACTTCCTAGTGTGCCTATTGTTATACTAACGAAATATGGAGCATTATTCATTACAGACATTTAAGCAATTACATGCAGATGTCAAGGTTATCAATGTTGACTTACCAATTTTGGCATTAGTGATTGCACAAAGTTTCTCTTATAAACATGGAAAAATGTTAGCAACAGACCCCAGTTCTTGAGAATTTTTGTAGGAAAATTTTCTTATATTCACCTTCACTTAATGTTTAAGTTATAGGATCATTGTTATCTTTGAACTTTGATGTGTGTGGAAAAAAAAAAAGGGATACAAATTATTGAAATGCTTACAATTTTTTGCATGTTTATCTTCTTATGACTTATAAGCTAATTGAAACATTTATTTAAAATGCACACAAGTTCTTTTAAAAACACCACTATAATATTGTTTTCTTCAGATTATTAGCAAAATAAATTATACATTCACTTTGAATGAGCTTTGTTGTTGATGAGTGCATGGTAAATATGTGTAAAAATCTGTTAACTTTAAGTAGATGTGCAGTTATTATCAAGCTGCATCAGAAAAATCACTATTTGTGGAATTGAGTAGAGGTTCAGTTTAGTTTGTAAGCTAAAATTTATACATCTAACACCATTAAGCTTAAGAAAATAATAAAGGAACTTGAAATAGCAAGTAAGAATCTTCCTGTGACAGATAAATAGCTCTTCCAGGTTCATCACATACTTTTCGCAATACTTATTACTTGCACTTCTCATTCATTGAAACCAGCGTTCAAATACAAAGAGCATGACACCTATTATCTCAGCAATGGGTACAAGGCTTTGAGGGACGTGACTAGAAAGTTATACACTTAGTTGGTACTGATTTAACAGAGCATGAGGTGGAAGGAGAGGGGTTCTACTTTCCATGTACCATATCCTGGAGACAGCCACTAGGTTATGGAATGATTTCACCAGAATAAAAATTCTGTAAAAGGGAAAAATCACTACTTTTGAAAATAAAAACCATGAATGGCCTAAACTTGCTTACACAAGTAGCAAAAATAGCACTCGAATTCCACATAAAATACTGGCTTTTAATGTTTGGCTCAGGGGATGCTGTGTTTTACCACCCAACATTTGTCAAAAATAATTTTCCTTCAAATTGTTTTTGGAGTTATTATCTTCCAAAATTATCAAGGCATCTGCTCAACTTGATGGTTGTCACTTTTGATTCATGTTCTTTAGAATTTCAGTTAACTACTGACTCTAAGCAGAAGGGTTGCAAAGATGGTAGATAATTTTAATCATGCCAGATCCTGAATTTTATTATTAAACAATTAAATATCCATGAATGGATCAGCGTACTGTCAATGTAAACTTTTGATAACTGCTAGTCCTTGGCTATGAAAAAGATGTTTAATCTGTGCATGTTTCATGGTCTGTAACAGGCTGAGTAAAGTCTTTGTACTAAGCTGAAGTCTTTCCCTAAGTCTTCAGGCAGAGCAGAGAACAATCAATGCCCTCTTCATAGAAGTGACTGGTCAATACCACTGACTCAAGACTGACCATGATGCTGCTGGGGAACAGCCAGACTGTCCAGCTCCCGCTTGTGTCCAGTCTCAGCCAGCCACATCTGTGACAATGTGTAAATAATTACATCACTGACACCACTCATGTAATTTATTTACAAAAAGATTTTTGAGAACACCTTCATGAGTAGTTTATAGAAAACAGATATTCCTTGTCATTTCTGTCTTCCAAATGACATCCTGGGGAACTGTAAGTAAAATATTTTTCAGTAAAATTTCTTGTATATGACATGTGAAGATGACACACTCAAGAAGCAGCACCGAAATAATGATTTATTATGATTATTTAGACCTTTCATAATTACAGAAAGGTAGGGTGGGGCAATGGTCTAAAAAGGAGTTACACCATAATTAAAATCATTAATTATTCTTGAGCAGTTAAGTTTAGTAAAGCTGGATATTGGCAGCAGCCTTATGATCTTTTCCCTTTTTGGGAATAGGGGATGACTCACGTGAAATCTGCTCTCTACCAAAGCCTGAAATTCTCGACGTTGTTCTCTGTTGAGACCTGCTTCTTTCACAGTACGCTGCCAGCTATCAACCTGTTTTTGTCGCTGGACAACTGCCCGATGGTATCGCCCAGGGAGACCTCCAGGAATAGACTGAAATAATGAATCCCCTTATATTCTTACTGAACTAGAAATGGTTATCATAATGTCTGGTATTATTAAACTGCTACACTGATCTTATTCTGCTATGCATCTTTGATCGCAAGGCACTGTTGATATTGGGCATTTGTAATCCTCTCTTTTTTTTTAAAAGAAAAAAAAAACCCCCAAAATGAATGCTCTAAATACATGTAGATTTGTGACTATTAGAAATGTGAATAATATATTATTTAGAAGTCTGTGTTTAGTGACATTATTATTTCTGAATGTTCATTGCAAATTTTACTGCTTACCTCTTGAATGTGTTAAAAAGTATGTTGCAGATTTGCAGATTTATCTCACATTTTGTAAAACAAATTACAGGCAATGGGCACTTTTTGTCATGATCATCAGTTTGATATCTTGTTAAGCTATTTTCAACATACACCAGTGTTCTACCTTTGAGCGCTTCTTAACTATACTTCTTGACTAAAATGATTGAAACATCGTGTTGATGTTGGTTTCAAAAGAAGCATTATATGTCAAAGATTTACAAGAGATAGCACAGAAATGAAAAGTATAGTCTTTACTTTAGTTGGGCCATCCATCTGGAAAGGAATAACAGAGATGCCAAAGTCTGCAGGTGGCAGCAGTTCCCATGCAGGCGTTTCATCACTGTGATCTGGTCCTGTAGGCAACAAGAACTGAAAGACCTTAAACAATGCCCCTCACACACTCACTTGCTCCCTCACTCAGACACAACAACATGCACATTTTCACATCTTTACAAACTTTTATGCCTGCAGAATTATTCAAATGCCAGATTATATCTCAGCTTAATAATCAACCAGAGGTTAAATGAAAATGACCACAAACAAATCATACTTTAAACCATAAACACTACTGTAAGACGCAAAGACAGAGGACTCAAAACAGTAATGTAATATTTCTAATAATATATACCGGGATAAGAATTTCTTTGCCGAGTGACACTGGAACGTGTCTTAATAATGACCACTTTCTTGACAATCACTAATCACACACCTGTAGTGGGACGGCATGGATTATTGTGTATGTGTATTGCATATTGTATATACCAAAATGAAATTGCTTGCACACACATGCACACTTACACATACAAAATGTACGTACTATACAAACACTATACATCATCCACATTTCTCACTATCAAAGGTGAGATTTTAAAAATTGTTGTGCACAAGTTGTTACTCCTATATACATCCTGCACACACAAACATGCAAAACTGCATGCATGGATTTACAGTTGTTCGCATTTGCACTGTACATACTGTATACAGTATGAAGAAGAAGCATTCAACAGTGTTTTGACTTGAACCAATGAAGTTCAATGAGGCAAGGTATAAACAGCAAGATATATGGGGAAACATCCTTGCACATGCACATTAGGCACCTAATAATTTCAGGTCTGTGGAATCCAAAAGAACCACCGTGCTTATAATTTCTGGCAGATTGGCAGATGAGCATTATTTCTGCTCCTGAGATTGCATGCATCTTTATAAATTTTACTGTACAATGCACACTGTACACTTGACACTTGAACAAGCTTCTCACCAATGCAGAGGGGGTTGTCCCAAAGGTTGACGGAAGCTGTTAGCCCAGCATATGACATGTGTTCTTCTAGGTGAGAGTAGTAAGTATTGTAGGGTGCCAGCATGAGTTTTTTATTGCCACTAAGCAGCAAGGGTCGATTAGATGTCAGTAAATAGAATGTGCACTGTGTGCAGCCACTGCAAAAAATGAAGGCAGCATTTTCCAACACTTGAGAACTAAAAACAATTCATTCCTTAGGTTCTCAATTTTACCTCAACTCAACTAGTGCTTTTAGATATTTAGAAATTTATATGAAAAGAACAAAGAAATTTGCAGTAGTCAAAAGTATCTGCAACTTATATAAATATGCGCATCAAACTGTGCTTAAAAAATTTCTTCCAATTAGCTTTAGTTAAATCTTCACCATTCATGAATGTAATTCTTTACAAAGCATATATTTTAAATAAAAGTCTTTTTCTGAGAGGAGGGGCGTTTACTGTCACTGCTCTATAATCAGCACCATATAGGTATGTTGCATCCATTACCATCTGCTACATTTGCAGAGTAAGAACTCCATGACTTGCCTGATCATTATGCTTCGACATGGGCAGATGACAGTGACACCCTCACAGTTGCTGATGTGAACAAAGGCCTCAATGGCACCAAGCACCACTGTAGTGTTGCGGCATTTCTCAACTGTTACTGACCTATTATACAATAAGCCAATTTAAGGTTTCTGAATAATGTCAAATATCTATCAAAGATGAATGTACTGTTATGCACAAGTCATTTCTCCAATGTCTACATGCACAAACAGAAATAATGTGTAGTATTTTATAAACCTGAAGCCTGATCCAGACTGAAAAATCAATTACATGCATATGCACCGAGGAATGGAGACAAATAGTATTACTTCATACCAGGGAATAAAGAATTAAAAAAAAAACCACCAAAAAACAAGCATTAATGTACAAATGGGGAAAAAACAAATCATTGGATCAAAGAGACACCCAAAATTATCCCCATGTCCTGGGATAGACTCTTCACAGTGTTTAATTATATTTCATTACAAAAAATTATCAGCAACATAAAAACTAACATAAATTGTATTTATAAATTTCTAATTTGTATTTAAAATGAGTATCATGTCCTTGCTAATAAATCACATTGTCAAACAAGGAGGCCTTTTTCTAAGTTCCTTGCAGTCTAAATAAAAGAGAGGAAAAAGTGGAACAATGGCTTACCTTAGGGGAGAAAGCAAGTAGATATAGGAAAAGTGACTCCGGTGAATTTTGATTGTGCTCCTTTCCAGTGTTCCAGAACTCTAAAACATTCCATTTCATTTACTAAAAATTTATAACTTCATACTGCATGTTTCTAATGCAGGTGATTTAGCATTGATTTAATAACTGATGTGTATCTTTGACAGTGTTGTGAAACTAGAGCACCATTGTAGGATAAACATATTGTATCTCAATATATCACAACCATATTCTCTTGCTTCTCAATTTGGTTTTAGACATAATAACAATAAAGTTAATTTATAGAGCGCTTTATCCCACCATTAAAGGTTAGCTTAAAGCACTTGATAAAAAAAATATAAACACAGAATACATACACAGATGCATGAAACAGAACATGCAAACATATCTAAAGAATGCAATATGGCAGGATGAAAGATATTTAGTCTCCTTTTGCTCCCAGCTTGCTGAATGCAGTTGAACAACTGTAAGCAAGACTGCAAATGTTCCTATCCACACCACAATTCTAGTAAAATAAAGCAAAAGTTGGTTGATATAGCGCCTTATCCCTACTTGTTGGCAAGCTCAAAATGCTTCACAAGAGGTGGTGACTTTGTTCACTGGTATGACGAACACTTTCTTGTTTTGAATGCCTCAAAGACTAAGAAAATGATTTTCAACTTTCAGATGAACAGGGCTGAGGCAGTCATCAGTATTATCCATTATGATGCCATCGAGGTAGTTGATACTCATAGAAATATCTAGGTACTACCTTTGATAACAAGCTTAAACGGGACATCAACATTGACATAATCCTCCATAACAGCCTTTTGTACCTCCTATGGAAACTCAAATCTTTCTCTATCAGCTCTGTCATCCTCGCTTGGTTTTATCAGTCCTTCATTGAAAGTCTCATCACTTTTTCTTTCATCTCTTGGTTCCACAGCCTCTCCCTAGGGAACAGATAGTCTTGTCTCCCTTGTTAATATCTGTTCCAAGATCACCGGAACCAGACAGAGGGATTTGGCAGCCTTTTGTCATCAGCCAATCCTCAGGTAGGCATCACGCATCCTCTCTATTTCTGATCAGCCATTCACTTGATAAACTACTGGCTGCGATCTTGTACTAGCCTGAGGTGGCCTGGGGTCACCCACTGTATCTGCTGTTGTTGGAATATGTGTGTGTAAGAGAGAGAATGTGTGTGTGAAAGAGACACTATTTTAACACATACATTTATATTATCTTTTATATTAAATATATACCATTGCTAGTATGAGCACTGTTTTGAATTGCTCCTGGGGATCAATAAAATTGTATTGTATTAAGTCAAAATAAACAGCTCCAACAATGATGTCAACAGCCTAGAAATAACTCTACTGCTCACTTACCCTGGCTATTGTCTGCTTACTGACTTGGCTCATTATGATGAGCTTGTTTCTGAAAAAAACCATTAGATTTTACACCATTTTCTTCAACTTTGAGGATAAGAGAGACAAAACCATTGCCATAACCTGTCAAACCACATAGTGTGAAAAGGACTACACTAAGGATTTGAATCTTGTGGCGCTCAGCTGCTGGAAACATTTATAAAACTGAAATTGCTCTTTGCAATGTAAAACAAAGCCTCAAACTCAGAAAGAGGTGTTTTAAGTGGAATGCCTCATAGGGCCATGTTCCCAGAATCTTAGTTGTCATGTCTTGGTGTGTGATCTCAATAAAAGCAATCCAGTAACAGAGAGATTAAAATTTCAACCATTCTGCAGTTGAATTATTCGGATGCTTACAGTCTGCATTTCTTGTGGTTTTGAAAAACTGCTATTTTAGCACAAGTTGCACAACTTGCAACTCACCCAGTCACATGCTCTTTGGGAACAATTTGAGCATTGGTTGCTATCTTTCCTCTCTTTGTGCTTGTAGAAACTGTGGTAGCATCTCTTTCCCCCTCACCTGTAGAGCATAACTTAGAGAATTTACATAGTTAAACATTTCAGAACAACACGTCTTTGGGAAAGAAATTCAAAAGGATGCACTGTCCTGATGAATTAAACAAAGTGAAAACACTGGCTGGGTATCTGCAGCATCTGTCAAACAACGTTATAATGTAATTAGAACTATTTGGCAGCAAGATATTTGCAATGGAACTATGAGGGAAGAAACTACAGAAATCAGAGGACCACCCCTCCCTTTTAGCTTAGCGCTGTTTATTGGGTTCTTTCCATTTGGCCATCAGGACAAATATTCCAATATACTACCAACATATTAAGCTATTCTGCAACATCAGTTGAACTCAAATACCACAAAATAATTTTGTGCAGATCTTAAGTGTCCCATAATCTTGAGTTTTTGTTTAGGTTAGTGTTGCATTCCACTCACCCCCAAATGGCCAGGAAAGACGAGTTCCCAGAGCAATACATGCAGACACACTGTATGGGTTCATTATAAGATTATCCTTGAGCCAGATTAGAAACTGACGTAGACTGAATGTTTTAGTAGCCTGTTAAAAAATAAACAAACATCTAAAAATAATGATGTATAGGAGGGGGGTGGTTCTTAAGCAAATTAATTCCTCTTCAGCATATAAAGCTGTAAGAAAACAATTATGTTTTATTTTAACCTTTCATATATAATCTCCAGAGCTTCTGCCAAGGGTAAATTCTTTGGGGTCCCAGGGACCCCTTCTTCAGATTTTTAAGGGGTCCCTGCTCTTCGCCCAAATTTGAATGGGACCCCATTGACAAAAATTGAAGGGATCCTCCCAACTTTTAATGCGTACTGTACTCAATTTTTTGCGTAAGCAGAAGCCCTGATCTCCAATTTGAATTCACAATAGGAGAACAACAGAATCATGGTCAAACAGCGCCAATATAGCATTTTTGATAACAAATAATTTTAAGCTATCAAAAGAAAAGACAGCTAATAAACAACCCCAAAAACAACAATGCTCACCTTTGAATATCCACTATAATACTGAATGGACTGTAAAACAGCTATGTCTTGCAATGGCATGATGGTTTTTTTCTCCACACTGCAATAATTACAGTGAGGAAGTCATCTTGATTTAACATGGCACCAAAATCAAAGAAAACAATAAAATCAAAACATAATATATATCTGTCCATCCAGGAAATAAGTGCTTCCTGTTTATTTTCTCCCATGTACACATAACTTACGATTTTTCTATACAGCCGGTGATGATGAAACTTAAAGCCTCAACTGCTGAAAGTGATAGGGATCCATGAACTGTGCTGTTCTCTGAAATGCTGCCACTTTTGCTGGCATCTGTAAGCAAAAATATTTTATGTTCCTCTTGTTCTTCAAAACTTAAAAAGACAGAGAAATGTGTAAATGCATGGTTTCACAAGCTTATGCCTAAAAAAAAAATAATGCAATATTAGTCTTCTTTGCATTTATTGTTAATGCATGAATGCTAATTATTATGAAAAAAATTAGCTGTTCAGCTTTAAACACAATTTTGGCCTTGCATTATTTAAAATCAAAGTGGGAAAAGTAATTATTTTATTTAGTTTGTTTTTATGCTGCTCTCATATAAAGATGACCAACCTTGTTCTGAAAGAAGTTCAATTATTTCTGCTATGTTGGACTGAATAAATACCAGATGGCTATGATCATCCAGTGACTGAATAAAAAACAAAAACAAATGAGAAATAACAAAATCCGCTTGCAAAAAACTCTCCTGTGTAAAAAGTTATTACGTCTGAAAAATCCACTCCATTATACCGTATCATAAGTTTTAATAATTGTCTAGTAAGTACTATGTCAATCAGATCAAAAATACAAAGTGGGTAAAAAGTACAATTTTAGCCCACACAATATATCTTTTCATTGGCCATCTTTGGCCAATGCATATGATCAGCTTAATCTTGTATTAATCTTACATTATGCATATGAATGTTTTGTGTGAACGTGAATGACAGCATGTATATGTGTGAATGTAAGGAAACGAGGCTCACCTTGTGATATTGGCAGTAATGGCCAGATGTAAATAAAGAAAACCACATACCTTGAAATTTATTTCTTATGCAACATCACAATTTAGTTAACAGTTCATCAGATCAAATACACCTCTTATGAGTATATTGCACTAGTCTGGCCAGAGCAAAGGTTCAATTGTTTGTTATATCAAATCTAGCTTCCAACATTTTGCACAAAATGTTGTGGGTACTGTTGGTTGGAATTATTTGTTGCAGTAAACATACCTTTGAGCTTCTTGGTGTTGAGCGACCATCTAGATCAAGTGACATTGTCTGTGTTGGCCATCTTTAGTTACAGGTTAAGCAGCAAGTGTGATGACTGTTATAAGTTTGGATGATGAATGAGATATTGACAAATGCTTTCTTAATTCAAAATCAATCTTCATTTCCTTTTTTAATTTTATTAATTTTGAGGAACAATTTTGGCATCCCAAGAAAGCAACAAAAAAAAATAAAGAAAGCCCCTACTCTACAAAAGCACTGACAGTCAAAAATTAAAAAAGAAACATTGTAAATGCTATGAAATAAAATCCTTTAACCAGTTTTTTTTACAAGATATACACAGATTGTCCAGAAAACAATATCTGGAAAACAAAAACAGTGTGTCAAATCTCAATTATTTTTTTTTCATTTTTGGAAAAGAAATAGAAAGTACTCGGTGCCATCCCAAGTCGATTTAAATCAGTAATACCTAAAACTTATCACTCTCTTAAGTTTTGCTTTCTTTTATTCCTTAGGTTTTAGCTTGAGAAAGCTGCAATCAGAGTAATCAATATCTCTTAGACACTATCATTCATTCTTTACATGAGGAATAAAATCCACATTGTCTGGAAACTTAATCAAGATAACTATTTACATGCTTCAAACTAGTTTATGTATATAAACTGAGAAGGGATCTACTCTCATTTAATGTCATCAGTTGGCTTCATTTCACACTTTTTCTTCCCACTACTGCATTGAAAAATCTGTACACTTTACACAATGCATTGTTTTGAAACATAAAAGGCGCCATTCAAAAGAATTTTTATATATATATATCAACAAATTTTACCATCACATCAGCATTTGTCTGTATAACGAGTTGTGATAAATAAACATCCATGCTTTCTGGTTTAAAAGCTAATTAGCTATAATAAAATACTTAAGAAAAAGCTAAAACCTGTTGATATACCTTAACTGATAAAAGTTAGACCAGAAGGGAAGGCCAGAAACCACTTTACATTTTTCTTAAGGATACTCATCACCAGCAAGAAGAGATGCCCTGAGGGACACTTTGTACAGTAGCTGAATGTATAGATACAGGACAAACTTGAGAGTGTCTATAGAGTACTTCGCTCTTTGCAGAACTGAAACAAAGTAAAGCAAATCAACAGATAGCACAAGATGGAACACAGCTTGGCATGAAATGAATTTGCTACAAAACTTTCCATTTGGAACACTTCGAGTTATGAATTGTTTGGTATGAAATTCTCCTGTTTATGAATCAGTTAATAATATACTGGAAGGACATTTTAATAAAATTAATGTAAGACACCAAGAGCAAGAAAGTGATAAAATGAACTCAGGGACTAAAAGTTAGAGAAACTAGGAGAGAACAAAAAATCTGGAAGGAAATACTATGATTATCAATAAGACTAACTGACCTCCTTCCTCTGGTGTTTTACAGTCACCAATGGATTTAACTCGCTCAGCCCTCTCTATTGCCAACATGTCAGTCGTTAAGAAGTAACAAGTTTCAAAATACCTAAACAAAAAATAGTGACAAGAGATTTTAAGATACGTCTCAAAGTTTTTGTTTAATTTGTGTACTTGCACTTAACATCTGAAGAGCTCTATACAACTCATTATGTAACACATTTTATTCTATCTAGTTGCACAAGTTCACCAATAATATGGGTTCAAAATCTTATGTAACTAAGCAGCAGATGTTTCTCAATTTCTTCATGTATTTAGAGCTCCTAAAAATTTTGTAGGCTAATGCTGTGCAACATGTTCTATTGCAATAAATATTCTACTCTTTGAAATCATATGTTTGTAGAAAAATCAAGCACCATCCACGCAACATCCAAAATATCACCTTAGTCATAATAAAATCAAACATCACCTTTTCTTCTTTTTATTTTCTAGAGGATAAAAATTGTCTGCTTTGGATCATAGGTGAAGTTTTCTTCAATGGTAATACACATTAATCATGAATAATGTTTTAGAATAAGCAACTTACACCCAGGCAAGATCTTCTGTCAGTTGCATTTTGTGACATGCAATATGCTTCCATACAGAGTAGCTGAAAATAGAGACAAATTAAAGTTCTACATTACTATGATGCCTAAAGTCACATAGAACCAAATTAATTGTTATCTACAGCTCTCAAGATCAAATGCAAACAGTGTGTGCTTTTTTCGTTTGTTTATATGGGAGTCTTGGAGAGAAAACTTCACTTTTCGTGCCTGCAATTCAGATTAGTGAAAAAGTCATTGCTTATATATATATTATGTACTTTAATCTCAGCCCAAAATAAAAGCACTCACAAAAAAGAGAATCAAAGAGTGGTGCTGGCATGAGGGGAAAAAAGGAAAGACTGAAAACACTTCAAGGCAGGACTGAACATGAGAAAAGAGAAAATATTACCTCATTTTTAGAAGAATCTGTTGGAGCTTATATTTAATCTGAATGGATGACAAACATTTAAAAAAATGTAAATGGGGGAAAATGGTATTTCAAGTAAATAAAAAAAACTTACCTTAGTTTTGGAAATCCTGCACTACCTTTGCTCTTGGCATATATAAGAATTTTCTTTATGTTCTGTCACAAAAATGAAATGATAGCAAGGATGTATGGGGATACAGATATGAATACAGAAATAAATAAATATACAACATCTTAGTGCTTAGACCAGAGTGAATGCTGCTGACAGGATGGTGGAACTCAAAAGCAAAAAGCCATTATGGTGGCTCGCTCTCTCTCTCTCTCTCTCACTCACTCACTCACACAAACACACAAATCTAGTAGAAAGCAGGAAACACAATAGGTGCTACTTTAGTCAAAAGATTATAAAATAACTATGGCTTAAAAATGTAACCATCTTAAGAAAAGAAGTAAAAAGATTGTGATTCAACAGTAAACTCTTAAAAAAACACAATTATAGCATACAGATAAGAACAACATTGATCAAGCACTGTCAGGAGAATCCAATTACTAAATTTAGCAATGGAAATTGTTTGACACACATACACAAAGTCTGGTGAAAGTGTACAATAAAAATATATTTTCAAAACATAATATTAAAAGTATGCCAGAATTATTCTATTATTGTTTTCTATCACAATAGTTTCATACAAAGTTGACAAAATTTCACAGCAAAAAGGATCTCCAGTTAGACTTACTGCACATATTTGGTCACCAGCTAAATATGGATGGTAAATATTTGTTTCTGGGGTTTTTAAAATTTCTTGCTGACTATATTTAAGGAGTGAATAAATACCATATGGTCATGATCGGTTACTATAAAACATTACACGATGGAGGTAAAGTCTCAAGTGAAGTGTCTTTTAGGGGGCAGTGATGACAAAACTGTTTAATGTTACCTGTGATCATGTAAAAATAATGTAGTAAAACCCACAATTCTCTAAACCAACCTACATTTTGCCACAAAATGCACTCACACTAAAGTTCAGGCGAGGGTGTGGTGCCACTGGAAGAGCACCATAGCTGAAGGGTTCCGCCTTCACCCATAGATCAACACCAGTCCTCGACATCTTTCTAGTCCTAGAAAGGATAAGGAAAACATATACACTCGCTTTAATCAAGTTTTTCCCCCTCTAATTAGGTTCGGCGGATTGTCTACATAGCCATGGTTTCATATTTTTTAGTCTATTGTTTTATGCTGTCCGTTTAAGTGTAAATTAGTAAACTGTTTCATTTCATCACGAACTTGACATCATTCATCGTCTCTTGTCGAGATTTGTGTTCATACATTAATTCCTATTTACATCACATAAAGTTTTCATGCCATCAGTCGCACGATATCCTTGTAAACTTCATATGCTTAGGACAAAAGTGAGCAATATGTCACATGCACAAATAACATCTACTTGTGTTCAAAAGGGAGAAGAGACGAAAGATAAAGTTTCCAGATCTGTCAATTTACAGCGCGCGCTTGCCAACACACGTCTCCCAGCACAAACCAATCAGATTCCTACTTAGTTCTGTCGTGGCCGCTTGCAGAGTCTTGCGTCCAACGATATATAAGCTGGACTCCCATTGGGCCACCTCACACAACCCTCAAGCATGGCTGATATGAAAGGTGCTGCTTTTCTGTGTTCGTTTTTTCTGGCACTTTTTTGCCGGATTAATGGAGAAATCGTCAAAGGAGCAGTCTCGCTAAACTCGGGCGTCTTTGATAAGGTTTTACAGATGATTTTGATGTTCTAAGCATAACACATGTTGCATTTTAATAGCTGACATCAGTCATTAGGTCCATTTTTTTTTGTCTCCCTTGGACACATTGACAGCTGTTTTTTTAATGTCACAGAGAAACAGTGCAACATTGTAAAAAGACCCCTAGATAATTATTCCTTTGTTGCTCAACTTAAGGTTTTTAT
The DNA here is from genome assembly GCF_003073045.1 of Pomacea canaliculata. Taxonomy (NCBI): domain Eukaryota; kingdom Metazoa; phylum Mollusca; class Gastropoda; order Architaenioglossa; family Ampullariidae; genus Pomacea; species Pomacea canaliculata. The sequence goes on from NC_037593.1 coordinate 9,644,228, forward strand.
TTTGTCAATTAGAACAGCATACTAATAGCATGTCAGGGCACTTTGATAAAAGCAATTTTCTAGAAATTACTGATCTGAAATTGTTTATGATTTTCTCATCTTTGTAATTTTATTCTGCAGATCATCAGCAGACATCGTGTGGTGCTTGTAAAATTTGATGAAACATATCCTTACGGCGAAAAACAAGATGAGTTCAAAAAGGTCGCACAAGCTTCACTTTCTCAGACAGACCTGCTTGTTGCAGAAGTACAGATTGCAGGTATAATGAAGCTTTTTACAGTTACATATCATCCATAGTTAAGTACATGATCGAAACATCTACCAACACAGTTGTTGAAGTAATTATTGTATATGTTACTAAAATAGTTGGGTAAACTCTTTTTCTGTTTCAGCTAAGTTAGGTCACTCCAGTCTGTGCCTATGAACCTCCTTTATGTGTCACCAAAATAAACAAATTCTGTAGCCCATTTATATAGAATGCCTTGCCCTTGTTCCTCTAAACAGTGAAGCTTTTTAAGGGTGGCCTTAAAGAACTGTACAAGGAGAAAAAAAATGCACCAATTAGCTACCCTTAAAAGTATTACTGTACAAAGCACAACTAGGGCAAAACATTCCAAGACAAGGTCCAGAGAAGGAAAAGAACAGTTCCCAGATTTACTTTTTCTTGTATAAAATACATACATACTCTGACTGGTAGTTTTTCTTTTTAACACATAACCCCCACCCCCCACCTCTAACCAATTCCTTTGCAACTGTACTGCACTGCTGCTGTATTTTTCATTATGCTGCTCTTTCGTTCAAGTGTATTGAGCTCACTGCCAAGTAGGGGAATGCAGATATTTCAATGATTATCATCATTAAAATTCATTACATTCATATGTGCACTAATTTCAGTCACATGTGGTCTAATGTGCACGCATAGGAAAACTTCCTCCATTGCAAACCGATCATTCAGGAAATTTGTGATTTTGACTTGAAAATAGTTATTTTTTAACTAAAATGGAAGCAGGGTTTAGGCATGGGCTGAACTTTAATTATTAAAATGACTTTTTTTCTGATATATATATATATTTCCTGATTTTTCAGCAGCCTAGGTATTGTGTTAGGTTTTAATGAATTTTACTCTGGTTACAGTGAATGATGTCCCTTTATATACTAAAAAAGAACTGAGTTAAGAAAAAGTTGGTTTTTTTTGGTGAGTGGGCACATCACACTTGTGTAACACAATGGATGATGTCTATTGACCACATGTAAAGTAGAAAGCATTGAAATAAATGACCTTGTAAACATTTCCTTCAAAAGTTTTTGCTCCTGTACAGGAGTGCATACATTTATAACAAACAGGCAAGCTAGATCTATAGTGACATTTGACGCCAGACTGATTGCCAGGAATGACAACATGAGTTTTCCAACTACAAATTAAGATAAGCATGACTTTTCTCTACAGATTATGGAGATAAAGATAACTCGGACCTGGCAGAGCGATTTGGTGTGAAGAAGGAGAACTATCCTGTTTATAAATTATTCCTTAATGGAAAAGATGAGCCTATTTCATACACTGGGGATAGTAAGAATGCTGACAAAATCAAGAAGTTTGTCATGCAGGAATCAGGTAGAATTAATGTTGTTTTCATTGTAGTGCTTTCACAATTTTCATGCATAACATATAGATATATAAATGATCTTAATTACATATTTTTGGAAGGAAATACTGCTCAGATATAAAAATTACGTAAAGAATAAATTCTCACATCTTGTGTAACTTATGTTTCTGTCAAAAATTTTGGCTCAAGAATGTAAATTTCCATTGGTTCTTATTTTTTCAAGTTCTTAATGATCTATTACGAACTGATAATTGTTTCCTTTTTACACTTTGGCAGGTCTTTGGCTGGGTCTACCTGCTTGCCTTGAGGAGTTTGATAAACTGGTTGCGGAGTTCTTAAAAGCCAGCCCAGAAGCAAGATTAGGTATTGTTGAAAAGGCTGAGGCTGCACTCAAAACGTTAACAAAGGACTCTGACAAAGAGTCTGCTGAAGTATACATTCGAACAATGAAGAAGATTGAGGAGAAAGGTGATACATTTATTAACAGTGAAATCGAAAGAGTTGAAAAACTGAAGGACGGAAAAGTAAGTGATAAAAAGAAAGAAGAACTCAACCGGAGACTAAACATTTTAACATCTTTTGAATTGCGTTTAAAAGATGAATTATAACTTAAGCATTTTTCAATATCTGTAATCCCAATCAGATAACATTTTTTCATTAAAGTTCTGTTTTTTCAGTATTGAAATCACTCCATGAATCATTCAGACCACTTTAATAAGAATTTCCAATTGTAACATAAAAAGCCAAGAGCTAATGTATTGTGAGTTAAGCATGAAAGAAAAGATTAAAAAACATTTTTCATGAAATGTTTTATTAGGTTAAGTTGATTACACACGTAACGGGTGGAACAAGAATTTTGCTGGTTGCTAAGTTCTTGAGTCTTTGGCGGTTACTTGAAAAAATGGACAGTTGCTTAAAAAGAACTGCTAGAATGTTGTTATAATTTTGATATTTAACGTTTATTGTATGCTTCTTTGTTTTAATACTTGTTTTCTTCAGATGGACAGTTGCTTAAAAAGAACTGTTAAAATGTTGTTATAATTTTGATATTTAACGTTTATTGTATGCTTCCTTTTTTTAGTACTTGTTTTCTTCAAATAGGGAATCAGAGCAGTGGCCTGTACCATAGTGAATTACTATTAGTAGTAATAGAAGAACAAAATTAATAATTCAGACTCTGGGTTTTGTCTGCTACTACTGCAATGTGTGTCATGATGCCTGACTTAGTCATGCATTCCACCAACAAAAAGGACAAACAGTCTTCTAAGTTTAAATGTTCTTATTTATGTGGATGTTTATAATTTATGCCCATCTATGTGACCTGAGAATTGTGTGAGGCGTTCGATGCTACTCATGCATGTGCTATCAACACCTGAGTTCAGAAGGCAACATGGTGTTAAAAAATGTATTCTTTTGTCAGAGCCTGAAAAGATTACAATAGCTATACTCCTGTGCATTTTCATAATAGTATATAGCTAAAAGCATTCTTCAGTTAGTGAAAAGTTGTGGGAATCGAATTTATATGAAATGGCTTTGTATAATATTTAAAACAAAATTTCTTTTTCATGTTCCATCTTGAAATTTTCTGGAGACATTTCCTGGAAAACAAAAAGATTATTTAAAAATTGTTATGTCACATTGTGATGACTATACTAGTTTCACCAAACAAAATTCAGAATCATATAAATCACCTCAACTTGGTAAAATCTCAGAAGTGGACTTTGACAGACATAAAGGCACTGTGTCTTACAGCTCATGCTTTCAGCAAACATCTCTGAAAATCAAAAAATTTTATTCAAAGACTTGAAATTAAGTCACTGCCAAAAGGATTCCTAGTTTAAAGCCATTGTGTTGACAAGGTTATAAAAGGCTTAAATTGGCATTTTATATATTTTTTTGTTTGTTCTATAATTGGTTTGTACATTACTGCCCCCAATAATGCTCATTTTGCAGGGGTCCATTTTTCAACATTTCTTAATGTTTAATGCCAGCAAGACAGTAAATTTATTGTAGCACATGTACACAGGGAGAAAAATTGTAATTTATTTACTATAGATAAATTTCACACTACTGGCTTGATCAAATCTGGATTCAATCCAGCAAAGCAGGTTACACAAAACTGGATTTTTGTCATTTGCTAGTTTTTGTTTGGGGACACAAGATAGCATACCATTAACATGCATGTCCACATCCTTGACATGTCTATCTCTGAAAATTATGTAGGTTGGCTCCTCTTCAATAATAAAAAAGTAGAGGTTGTAATCATTATCAATCAACGGTGTGGGTTGAGCCATGTGCTGACTTTAAATCTTCAAAATTTGTTCTTCTGGACAGTGTTTCTAAGACATCTGATTAAATTTTTAAAAGTATTGAACACATTTTTGTGTGGGTTTGTGAAAGAAAACCAGTGGAATTGAATGTGTGTTTTATATCTTCACTACCAAATCTGACTACATTGCATCAACCACAATCATAAATTATAATTTCTTGCAAGCAATCATTCTGACGCGTAGAATTAACTTCTTGAACGAAGCCATGGATAAGCGCACAAACGATAAAAGACAAAAAGGGTGAGCGCGGTATTGAGATCACTACACAGTGTTCTTTCTAAGTCGGATCTACGCACGAAAGTGATGATTGAGCTATTAGTATGAACAACTAGTCACATAAAAAAGGCAATCAAAATTTATTTTAAAAATCTAAATCCGTAAAGAAAGGGGTCTTTGCTACATTTTTGGGGTGTGGGTAAGAGTATCCGCCTATGAATATACAAATTTATTGTGTTGTGCATTAAAAAAAAAAAACACATGGGCGCTACATGCCCTTGAATATGTAATTTTTTTAAACTCAAACTACACACACACATACACGACGAACAAGTGCCTCTGCTTTGAAAGTTCATCAGATATAGGATTTGCTTCTCGATGCAGTTCACGTTTCTCTCGTGTAATACCACGAACTAATATCCCGTTCATGGTAATACGTAGCGTGCTCTGATCACATGGGAGTCACATGATAGGAATGACAGCCGTACTTTAGACATCGTTTGCTTGTCTGCCGACCAGATGTTTAGGATAAGTATCATCTAGTGTTGATATTATTTGGAAAGATATTTTGAATTTGTAGTTATAAACTTATCCTCTACTTCATTACCAACAATCAAGCACATAATGAGAAAAGTAGCAAACGTAGTACGACGATGGGATTAGAAACTCTTCTGTATGTCCCAAACATTATAGGTGAGGTGGGACAATGATTTGTTAAAATCAGTAATGGTAATCACATTTAAAAAGTTTTTATGCTTAATAAATTTTATGCACAATTACTTTATTGGGATAGCTTTCTTATAGAGTAACAACGGCCATTACAAAAATGGTGCACCAGCAGCTATGCAGATAATGTGACGTCACTCCGCTTCTGTCGTCTGCTTAGCCCCGTTTGAACCGATGCAAACCAACAACAAAAAATAAAACAAAACCAAAAACCGCACAAAAAACGAACAAGAAACAAAAGCAACAAAAATAATGTACCCATATCATTCTATTCATTAAAGTTAGTTAACTCCACACCTGCTTCTAATATATAAACCGATGCAACAAAACAACTAAAAAATTCCTATTGCCCGGTTCATTAATGACACACAAGTCCACGCCCCATTTCGCACTTCCCCGTGGGCAATGAATCGTACCCGAACCTCGCTTCTCACTGTTCAATAAAATCTACTTATAGCATACCTTCCCGTTAATCTGTAAGAAAGATCTCCCAAAAGGGGGGCATCCTTGATGAATGTTGTATGAATGAATAAAGCGCATCTATTTAGTGGTATATCATATATATTAATGTGTTGGATTGTTTTTCTATTTTTCATGTGCTAACGTTATACAATATTTTACTTAATTTTTTTCAGGGTATCTTCGTGTCATATTAACAGTTGCAGCATTTGTATTTTATCAACAACCCCATCTGTTTATAATTCTCTATGGAGTGTCAGTAATGTTAGATGGTAAGTTGGTAAGTTACATGCTCATTAAATAGTTTTACTCAATTTAAATTCTATACTATGTACTTTTCATATTTATTTCTGTGATTGAAAACAAACTCACCCTGAACTCTGATCGACAAGACTGAAATATTGATCACTTACACTTTATATATAGACAGTGCTTTTCCACAATCTCTTTCTCTGGCACCAGGATATTCATTTTGCATTATTGTCCAGTGATAAGAGTAATAAGTGTTATTGTGGGCTCACCCTTTCCACGCAGCCTCTTGTCTCCTCTTTTAATTGATGAAAACTTGTTTTTTCATTTATGATGCCTCATCTCTATGTCTGTCACTGAGTACTTATCTCACTATGTCATGCATGGATTAATGCGCAATTATTCCCTTTTTGCTGTTGACACAATTCAATGTTTTCAGAGTGCTTCTGCCTATTTGGTTCTCAGAGCACATGACTGATCACATCATACCTTCTTTAATTCTTTGCATTCTTTTCTGGGTGCCTGACACAGCTAGACTATGTCACTTACAAACTGGACTGTCCTTTGCTATAAATGTCTCTATCACTGTACCCCTTATCCCAACAGTAACTGATCTTATAATTTTACCTTCACATCAAACACACTTATAAGACCAGATAATATAGTCTGAGTGCTCAAATGGTCAATCTGGTCATTTCTTTCCCTTTAGGTCTGAACATACCATTCTCAAACTTCGCGATTTTTTCCTACTTGTGTGATGTAACTGTTTTTCTAGGCTTAAGTACTATCTCGCAGGATTTTGCTCTCTAAACACTTCTTTTAAACACTTCTTATCAATAACAGTTTAATTGTTTGCAGAATGCTAGTTAAAAAGCCCAGTTGGAATAAGCATCCAGTAACCTGTATAATTTTTGTAGGACTGCATCATATAGAACAGTCTTTAGCCTGAATTCTTAAATTCTGTTCTTTCTTCTCAGATTCTATAAAAGCAACATTTAAAGGCTAGAAAGGAGAGCCTCTTTTGTATCATATTGCTTGTCAGTATTTTGGAGATTTCTGAGCATTTTTCTTGTACATTACAGTAGTGTATATATATAGTCTTTAATATTCTGTTCTTTCAGGTCTTGATGGCTATACTGCACGCAAACTCAAACAGTGCTCAGATTTTGGAGCATGGGTATGTCTCTCATTTATATTTTGATTATGCTGAGTGAACATTCTTTGTCTTTGATGGTTGTGTTCAGCTATAGATGTGTGTGCTCATATATCTAGACAGTCAAGGCTAGAGTTAATTAACTGTAGACGTCCAAACATGAAGGTGCACACACCACACAAACTGGTTTGATAGCCATGTGGCGCAGCACAGCTTTCCCAATTGACCCACCTTTGGTGTAGTTACCTGACTCCACAGAGTTGGAGAAGGTAAGGCAGTAAGGGAGTTAAGATAGCTGCCAACTTCACCAAGCTGACCTCGAAATAAGTGAGGGCTCTGACACCTCACTATGACCATGAGGTATGGAAACTACATTCACCTTTCCTTGTTTACTACTTATAAAGGCTGATAATGTAAATAGTCTGCTACTTAATAACCATCTAGAGAGTGGCTCACAGGTTTACTTGCAATTGACTGTTCAGCTTTTTTGTGTAGTAGAGATATCTATTAGCAGAATATACAGATGTCCACAGCCTTGTTAGTCCGACTGCCTATGAATGTGCAGAGTTTGGTATCTTATAGATTGCTTGAGAAACATGGCTGCACTAAGATCAGATACAAAATATGCAAGTACTCCTCCATTTCTATGAAGAATGTAGTTGCCAGTAATGGGAAAAAAGTTGTTACATCTTTAAACACTAAACATACTTTAGAAATGTAATGTTTATTTTGACTTTTCCAGTTGGATGTTGTTGTAGATCTTTTCAGCCGAGGACTTCTCTGGTGTTCTCTTCATCAGGTATAGCATAGTGTTACTAAGGAGTTTGTAGAGTTTTTAAGATTTTAGACTTTTTTAATAGCAAAGGCTAAATGTGTGAGTGTGATTATATGTATATCCATCTTTTCATAATTAGATGCTTGAAAGGAATGTGCAGAAATTTACTGTATTTGCTACTTTCGGTTCAGACATTGGTTGAAGAAGTTTACAGTCTGCCCTGAATATTTTGTTAACAGAACATTTTTTTAAACAAAAGAGATAACTGTGAAACAAATTACAAAATAACAGAAAAAAGTGCTTAACAACATCTGAAACACAGGTACCTGATAGCGATCTTGCCATGCAACAGTACTTTTCATTTTATTTTATTTTAATTATTATTTTAATTTATTTATTACAGTCATACCAAATCATACTCTTCTTATTAAGACATTGAAGGTTTCCAAGTGTGTAACCTTAAAAATACAAACTAAATCAAATTTATGACTGGCAAATAGTAGAATGATCAAGTATCGGTGTTATTGAATGATTATCTCTGAAAATAAAAGGCAATGATGATTCTGACAAAATATCATGCTTCTCTCAAACTATAGAGGTGCCCATCATGTGCTGTGAATTTTCACATTGACACTAGTCATCACATATTTGTTTGCTGTGTTTAGAAAATTCATAAGAAATAAGGTTGAGTATTTGAAACTAACTGCATGTAGTTTTCTAACAATATTTTGATGACAATTTTTTTCATAGTAAACACAGATGTTATTCAGATACTGCACTTGTATAGCAAATAGCCCACTTTAAAACCAGAAATTGCAGAACTACATTGCAAATTGGGGTGAAGGTTACATGCATGCACAATTCTTTGAAATTGTTCATAACATTTACTATTTTAAAAAAATCTCAAAGAAAAGCATTACAAAACAAAAGTATGAATCAAAGAAGATGCAGGTGGTTTTTTTGGCACACTGACTTACAGATGTTGAATGTGATTAATATGATTATAAACTTTATCTAATTTTTAATATTACATAATTTCTTGTGATTGTGATAACCAGGTGAGTAATTTCTCCGTGAGTTTTGTTTCCTGTCAAGTGTTGCTTTGTTGTTTAACACTGAAAGCAGCATATGTTGTGATGCTACCACTGAGTACACTTATGTATGTGCTTAGCTGCACTCCCCCCTCCCTTAATGGGTGAGTGTGAACATTGTTCACTGTCAGCTTCTTTCCCCACTGTATAAATACTAATGCATATAATTCAGTTGGCAATTAGTAAAGCTGCATCGCCTGCATGTGTCATGGTTCTTTTGCATGGACAGCAAAAGGTCAGATAAAGGTAAAGGTAGTTCCCTAAGCTTTCAGTTATTAAAGGAGTGAGATGTTAGATGTCACAGTTTCTTGGGGGGAGGGGGAGTGGTCATTTGATCAAGCTTTTCAATGGCGGTTTCTTATTTCTGAATTTAATATTTTACATTCATTATTTCAGTATGGCTATCTGGTGATATTTATTGAATGGGTGACCTTTGTCTGCACCCATTGTCGTGGTGCTAGTTGGCGGGTACCTGAGGAACATTTCCCGTGGCTGGTGACTAAAGTCATGGAAAATGGTGAGAAGTGCTCAACATAAGGAAAGTCATGCAAGACTTACTGTGCAGTTTGTTTTTCTCACTTTTCATCTTATCTTGACTATAACGTTGCTTTTTTTATGCATGTTTTTTTCAAGCTCATAGATATTTCACATAGAGTCTGTCTTTTGAACTCCATATGATGTGCTCGAACATATAGTCAAAAGATTTTGTTGGCAAGCAAGAAACGTATAGTACAGTAGAGGAATTACATTAAAAGCATATTTTCCTCTATAAATAAAACTGACTTTACTGCCAGTAAGGGATATTGGGCTCTTGTGAATATTGTGTGTGTGTATTTGTGTTTTGCAGGTTTCAATACTCACTGGGGATTTGCTGCCATTAGTGGCCTACATATACTGCCGCTGTGGATTTATGCAATGAAGACATCTTGTCTAGATTCAATGTTTTCAATGCCTATATACATGCAGGCAGCTGGTTTAGCACTGCTCCTTGCAGGAAGAATTATCTGCATGTTTGTAGAGGTAAGGTTTCGTTTAATATTAAATTATAACTTCAGTTGTGAGTTATCTTTCATCAAAGAATCTTTTACAAAAAGAATGTTTATATATATATTGTGTTTTGTTTTAAATAAAGAAGTACTTTTTACATTGTTTACGTCTTGATAAGTGTTGTGATTAAAGAACTTTGTATGCTTTTTATTTCAGTTCTTCTACATAAAAAGCCATATTGGAATCTTGCTGGAATTTGGAACAAATAAAAAAGAAAATTAGGGCAAAAACTTACCTTTTGTGTGCAAGTGGCTATATGTTGCACACATCATTTAATGCTGGACTAGTCGCATCATCTATGTACTGGAATCTTTGTCTCGCTTGTAGAATGTACATTTTTATATCATTATCTGCATAGGTTTTCGGTATCTAATCATAATGTTTATGTCTACATCTCCTCAGTATTAACTGAACACTGACAATCTTATTTGGGAACGATGGCCTTTTCATACAGTCTGCTTGCAACAAAAGAACACAATTTTTTTGATATGTACAAACTGCATTTAATGAAAGATCTTGTTCCAATACTATATTAACATTTGATTTTTCTGTATATGTGAATGTTATACAATCACTCCATATTTCATCAGTTTTGAGTGCAGAAAGATGCATGCTTCATGGTTTCATAATCAGTTTCCATTTTGTGACAGAAGCAATATTGCTGGTTCATAGGCATAGGAATGGTGACCAAAGATATTATTTATCTCTTAATGTATGATATTTGGAGGTCACCAGTTGTTTATTCCTTGTTACTTCTTGAGGGGCACAGGGCCACAATAACACCTCGCCATCGGATCCGGTTCTGGGTAGCCCACCTCGGTTGCAATGTGGTTCCGAGGTCCTTTGCCTCGCTCTCTTTTGTTCTTTTCCAAGTCTGCTTTGGCCTCCATGCTTTTGATAGCTTTGATTATTTCTGTCTTAGTGGGAGGGCTGGTGTTGACGTGAAGTTGTTCAGTTGCTAGTGGTATGTCAGGTGAAGATAGTGGACATGGCTGATTCAGGATCTCTTCAAAGTGTTCATTCCAGTGGTCTCTTTGTCCTGCATCACTTGTTATGGTCTTGCCGTATTTGTCTTTCACCGGCATGTTTAGGTTAAGATTCAGGGGGTCACCAGTTAAAAGTGTATTTCGTAATCGATCTTCATTGCAAAGAGTAATTAGGGGACAGCCATATCTTGTATTAACATTTAATGAAAAATACCCGAAACTGAATTTGGTAAAAAAAATCCCATAAACTATGTATACTTCTTATCCTCAAAAATAAAAACATAGTTTAAGAAAATGTTTCTCAAAATCGCACTGTAGTGTTATTGAACTATTGTTAAGTGTGGCACATCAATCCTAATTGGAAACTATAGCAATCTGCTTTTTTCAAACAGTTGTACAAACCTTTCTGCATGTTTCTGAAAATCCATATGTCTAGAGACTGCTTAGACACTATTCAAGATTTATTTCATCTCTGTGATAATGGGCAATTTTGGCCTTTATTCTTTTGTGATGTAAGCTTTAAAGATATTAAAAATTACTACAGAAAGCTTGGTCTTATTTGTATAGATCACTGCTAGAAATATGAAATTCTTCTTTCCTAACCTTATTTAGAAGTTCACGTATTTCAACGTAAAATCAGTTGACCTTATCTAGAAGAAAGTTAAGACAATTTTTACAACCAGTCTAACAGTTTATTTGAACTAACATGAGAAAATGAATGGCGGCTCTCCATTATTAAAAGAGTAGTTTAGGATACTCACAAGATAAGCGTAAGCAATACACCTTTATTGTGTTTGGAAAACTACCACTAGAGAACTTTCGCTTGAACATGGAAATAAAAAGAACCTTATACACTAGTCTTCCATTAGCCACAGCATCCTTGTTTCTTGTAATTCTATATTCTTGTGAAAATTAGTACATGTATACTATTTCTGAATGTGTAGTTAAGAACCAGAGGTATATTCATCCTCCAAATTTGATTGATCCCCACTCAATACCTACAGCCGTATGTGGGTCATGCACATGATGGGGGAGCTCTTGATTATCATCAAACCTCTTAGGTCTAAGACACAAATAACTCTGATGAACCATTATGTCCTCATGACTCTATGGCCTGTGGAGATTGGCACACTGGTTGAACTTACATTGCTATTTGTGCTCACAGGCAAACTGACCTTATATCTCTATATCTGCTAGGGTATTTGGGAACAACAAGTCATTGTATTATGCATTTCACTCATGGTTTATAAAACAGTTACACAATGTTTAAAGAATCTTGGCTTACCATATCAACAAGCATCTACTTGTGTATACATTGGTCAGGCACTTGATGGTTGGTGAAAAGCCAGATGCTTACCTTTTAAACTTTACATCACATCCTAAGGGGAGTAGGAGGTTGTTCTTTAGAGGAGCATTGGGGTGCATTTTTTTAAACACCAGGATTGGATAAAATTGTCAGGAAAACAGCCAGTGTGATAGCTAGGACCACATGGTGATTAGGTGTATTTGTGGACAATCATGCTGGCATAACTTTGACCTCTTTCTGTGCATGCTGATGCTTGAAGAGATTTTAGTTGCTCAGATTTGTGGGGGTTGGGTGGGTAGATTGGTGGGTTGGTTGGTGTTAAATGCAGTGTAAGCATCAAAGGCTGTACCACAGCAAGATCTGGATTTGAGAAGTGAGCTTTACTCAGTGGAAAACATATTGCACCCATCTAGACCTATTACATCACTCACATTATACCCGATCCGTACTTTAAAGATGTCAAGCTACTTGATCTGGCATACAAAAGGAAATCAGTAGACAGCATTTTGCTGAATCTTTACCGTCAAAACAGAATTTGCACAGACTTAGTGTTGTTATTTATTAATCTAATATGGAATAATTTTCCATGGAGTTTATTTGGATGCTCATTATAAAACAACTGTCTGCAGCTATATGTTTGATATTAAATTGTTAACTTGTAAAATATCATTTTTTAAAACATATTTTTTTTGGGGGGGTGGGGTTCAGGATCCAGCAATATATCTATAAAGCGGTACGTGTGTTTTATTTCCTTCTGTTTTCACCCTCAAAGGCCAGTTGGAGTTGATTGCAATAAGCATGCATTTTGGTGGTAATCTTAAGGACAGCAATGTACTGGAGGCCTGCCAAAATAAGCAGTGACAAATGTTTGATCATGAAGAGAAAGTGTTTATGCACGTAGTTCATTGGTTGGTGGCTTTTGTTGGTTCATAACAGGAAAAGGTGTAAAAGCATACAAGATTTACCTCTTCAAGATACTGATCAGGTACTACAGCTTTAATTTTTTCTAATCATCCAAGAGTCTTCTCATTTTGCAAAAAATAACAAACCCTTAACGGATAGTGAAAAGTCAAGTATTTTTACATATTTACAATTGGCTATATCTACATTATTTTCTTAATGCCTCCTTCATGCTGATCAAATAGGAAAAAGTTTGATTTAACTTTAAAGAAAATAAAGCCAACAAAGAACAACAGCAAACTAACAAAAATCCTATCAGAATTAATTAGTAACAAGATATTTCTGGAATTTTTATACATGAAATATTTTGTATCTGGAATCCGCTCATCCTCTGACTTGTATGTACAGTGTAGCGAGTTTCAGCACTTTTATTCAACAGTGAAAGAGCTACTATCACTATAGCTCGTGCCGCTTGTCAAGGCTGAAGATTATCACTGAGATTATCTTGCAGTCTCATTGCTTAATATTTGCTTTCACTTAATATTCTTTCATTTTTTTGCCAGTTCAAAAAAGCTCTGTGTGTTTCAGAATTCGTTATAATCAAATCGAGTCACCGGAGTCCTTGCCCAAGAAACTAGATCATTGTGCTGATATGCCCCCTTCGTCCTCGAAGGCTGTTGATTGGCTGGATCTGCTTCCACAACTGATCTTTGGTTTCTGCACAGAAAATTAATGTAACAAATTACATTTGCAGACAGGTGATGTCTGCATGTATACCTTCGTGTGTCTGCGAAGGTGGGTTTTTGTGTCCTTGCTTTAAGACATTTCGAATCACATGTACATAGATTACTAGCCACCCTTCCCCTCCCATAAGCTCGATTTGCTCTCTTGTAACTCGATCATTTTTTGCGCAATGAAGAATCTATCCATTCTAGAGGTGAAACACGATTCTTTTTCGACAGGTATTCAAAATGCTACACAATAAATACCACATAACTGATGTTGAAAGAGAATACACTGAGTTGACACCGCTTTCATCGAGACCAATGATCATGCACAAAGGAGAGCGGAAGTGTTGGGCTGCGCCCACAAGAGTCAGCAGTTCATTCTGCCCACGTAAATCCACGGTCTCAATCATTTCAAGACGCCTCTTAACTGCCACAGATGGAGGACACACGCTAGTGCCGCATTCCAGTTCATTTGGTTCATTCTGAGATTCTCCTTGTACATCATCTTGCTGCAAGCTGTTCAGTTGTTCTAATGACCTGTGTTTCATATTGTTGCAATTAATCATTTCGTTCGTGCTCCCCATCTCTGTGCAAGCTATTCATTTCCGTCTAAAGAACTTCATGTGACTCATTTCGGAGCACGCTTTTCGGTTCCTTCTCGTAATATTCGAGTACCTCATGTTGCCAGAGCTGTTCAGTTCATTCTAGTTAGTTGCTTGGGAGGGAAAGTGTTTCAACATAGCGGAGATTTCGCACTATACGGGGGAAGAGGGAGTAGGGGAGGAAACCCCCGACGGCTGGCTCTTCGAACAGGTGTCAGTGTCCCGAGACGACATCTGAATTAACCCTTGGCCCCTCTCTGCAATGGCGACAAGCGAGTGTTTTAATCACTACACTAGCTGGCGCCCCAGTTCATTTTATAATGACCTTCTTGTCCCTAAAATTGCGGCAAACTTACCCATTCATTCTAACGTTTCATTGAGCGCTTTACTCAAACAGAAAGAAAGCAAAATGGTTACAAACTGCTGAAGCTCGATTAGATTAAAAATAACAAGGATGGACAATAAAAGTAAGGTGGATGTCCACACCTGTTGCCCTCGATGCTGCCTGTCTGTCAGTAGAGCCAGCATGCGCGCCTGTGCCTCGCCAAGCCTCTCCAGCAAGTTAATATTGGTCAGACAAGTTTCCTCAAGATCCTTCTGGAAAAAACACAACCACACATCTCAGTAGTTCAAGGAAAGTCTCTTCATCCCGTTATTATGCTTCCAGCGTAAAGGTGAGAAAATAAAAATCTTATGTCTGCTGTCACAAACCTTTTTTAAAAAATTGTTTAGATGAGAGTGGGAAGCGGAATAGGTGGGCGGGTGGCGAGTGATGTGGGTGAGACTGAGAGTATGTGGGTGTGAGACGGCTACTTTTTCTGTTTGATATAACGGCGTTATAGAGAGGCTGTGCTGCTACAATAGTGAAGATTAGGGCTGAGAAAGAAAAAGTGGAATTTTGCGGCTGTTCAGTGTTCTTGACTAGGACGGGGGAAACGCGGTTGGTTTCCTTGGTGTTGTGAGGCAAAAGTCCTGACGTCAAACGACTGTAAATTATTCATGTGAAAACGTTGGGGTGTCTATGTCAGTTGAATCTTTT
Organism: Pomacea canaliculata; assembly: GCF_003073045.1. Classification (NCBI taxonomy): domain Eukaryota; kingdom Metazoa; phylum Mollusca; class Gastropoda; order Architaenioglossa; family Ampullariidae; genus Pomacea; species Pomacea canaliculata. Next base: position 9,659,439 of record NC_037593.1, read on the forward strand.
TAAGTTCAAACCTGCCTGCAAGAGATTCGAGATTTTTGTAGGGCCCCGCAAAGGAGGAGGGGCGAGAAAGCGAGATACGGGTAGATCAACGATTTAGATAGGTGAATTGCTGTCCGTCTGTCGAGACCAACGCTTGGCCTCTTGCGAAGTGATCCCCTGTTAGTATCGGCCAACCTTTTACAGTGAAAGTGACGAAACCGAAAGGTTTGTACACACCTGCCTCGTTTTAGTAGTTAACTGGAAAAAAATCGTCTGCCAGCAGTCCGATAATACAAGTTCGAGGGTAGATGCAGTCATACTTGACCAATCGCCCAACGGGAGTAGCCGTAACCACGTGGCTTTGTCCATCGCAAGCACAGGAGCGCACCGTGCACGTCTTAAAATATATTGAGTTTAAAAGTTAAGTTAAAGTAAGCTCTAAAATTAATTAAAATATTATAATATTAGATATTTATGTAATATTGTGCTTTTTTGTATTTTTTGAACTTTTAGTTTATAATTATGGCCCGGGCCCCTAGAACTATCACGTGATAGTTTAGTACCTCGTGCTACATCTTTCCGCTTACAACGTGCTCTGTTTTGCAAGACGGTGTTGTACATTACAAATTCCATAAGAACGATCCACACCTAGAATCGGACAACGACCATACAGTTTTTCGTCAGCTAAGGATCGACCATGCAGTACCATTGGAAATCAAACTAACTGAACTGCAAGTACAATTGAAGGGGCTGTCGTGCCACTGCTAATAGTTACAATTGTAACTACATGTACTCAGAAACAATAGAATGCTGTGCTACGAGTATTGAAGATTGAGTGTCTGCTGAGTTTTCCGTTTTTATTGCCGAGCTTGAAAGGCTAGACAAAAACTGCAATGGGGATTATGATTGTGATTGTGGTGACGAGAATCAGCCAAAGAAGCTACACATCTCTTGAGCCCACGAGTGTTAAAAAAAATAATTCCTATGACAACAGTTTGAGAACTTCTGTCTCTACTGCGACAGTTTCATCCATCTCTTCCGGAAGACCCCAGAACACTATTGAAAACGCCACAGAATTACATACTAAAAGCTGTTGGATCAGGTTCTTATTGCCATTTTAGTATTTTGAATTCACTGACTGATGCAGTTTCGGTCTGATTTTAAACTTAGGTAATTGCCATTTAATTCTTCAAGTTAGTATTAATGGTTTGCCACTTTATAAGTCATCAGGAACTCAGTTCTGGCTAATATGGAGTCTCTGGTCCTTTTGTCACTGATCCTTTTGTTATTGGACATTACTGTGGCCAAGAAATGTTCAAGAGTATTTGCATGATTTTGTTAGAGATGTGTGCTATGCAGGAAGCCTATCTGTGAGTAGCTGCAAAAGTGTCATTATCTTTATCATGTATTATTTGTGACACACCTGCTAGAGCTTTTGTCAAGCAAGTGAAAAGTCACACAGGTTATTATGGGTGTGATAAATGCTTGCAGAAAGGTGTCTGGGATGGTAAGATGACTTTTCCTGATGTAAATGTCCCATTGCATACTGATGTTCAGTTTGATGATACGGCACAAGCACCACACCATACAGGTCATTATCCATTTAAAGATTAGAATGGTTACTCATTTTCCTCTTGACTATTATCTTGTTTGCTTAGGTGTAACTAGAAGGTTGCTTTGGTACTGGATTAGAAACCCAGTTGCTGAAGGATTTCATCTTAGTCAACAAAACATTTGCTTCTTGGTCTAAAAGAATACCTGCCACATGAATTTGTTGAATATTCTTCTTATATTATATCTGTTTTTTTCAAATTCAATTTTTGTGTTTTCTATCTGAAAGTAACTGAAGTTGCATGTGACACTGATCGCATACAGACATTTTAAAAATAAATTGTTCTGATAGGAAGAACCTGAGAAAATATTAAGACTTTAGCTCTCTTTCAGGCTAGTAAATTGTGAAATATTACCAGTACTTTTTCTACAGCACACTTAAGCCAACTCCTTGCAGATAAATATCTTTACTATCCTATCTGTTTACAGTTCAGTAACCAAAACATTACATGACTTGATATATTTGTTTTGTCCAACATCTTATCAAATATACACAAATACTATTCTTGAAAATGATGTCTTCAATGACACTTGTACCGTAGTATAGTCATCATTCTATAATATAGATAGAATATTATATAACAGAATATTATATAACAGTCATGTCAAACTGAGGGTCCCCCACATGGGTCACATTTGTGTTATCATGAGGGCCACACACGTGAACTAACTGAAGTCATTTAATAATAATTATTGGGATTATTTTTATTACTTAAGCTTTGAAACATAAAATGTGCATACAAATGGTTAAGCAAATAGAAAGAGAGAGAATGAGCGACATTTCGGATTATTCGGACACTGTATTTCTCGTGGTTCTAAAAAACTGCTACATTAGCACGAGAAATGCAGGCTTTCAACGTCCAAATAGTCCAACCTGTTGCTCATTCTCTCTCTGTGTTTGGTGTTGACGGCTGGCAACGTTGTGAATGGTGTACTAGCGTGACGTAGCACACTTACCGGCGCTAGTTGATTGTAGGTGCAAATCGTTTAGTTTGCTAGCAGATAATGAACGGATGGGTTTTAGAGGCTGAAATTTACAGGTTAGGTTTATATCACCTATGTCTACCGATATCTGCCTCCCCCCACCCCCCTCATAAAAAAACCCACGCAAAGGTTGGTCTTCAAGCCCTAAATGAGGAGTACCCTGAGAAATCCCCTCCGTCCACGACTGCCGAACTCCACGTTCTCGAGACGAGATTTGAACCTGTGAGCAAAGAGGATGATGCGACTTTTGAGTCTCACCATGTTTTACCATTGCACCATTACCACACCTAAACCAATCGGGGTAGGGGGAGGGTCGGGAGGAGTCGGCAATGTCTGGTCAACTATCACAGCAGGGATAGCCCATAATGATTTACAAGAAAGCAAATATAATAAAAATGGCTGCTAACCATCCTCATGTGCAGCTGATCGTGCGAGGTCTGTAGCTGCACCAGTAACGCAGCAACATTATCGCGGTCGATGCTGACGTCAGGAGGAGTTGGAGTTGGCGGTGCATGCGTCATAGCAGGGCTGGCAGGCTTACTCCAGGGGACTAACCGCGCAGAAGATCTAAAGGGGGCAAAGGCAAAAAAACAATTACTGAACATGTGCATTACATGAAAAAGAACTTTTCCTTTGGGCTTTCCGACTAAAGCAAGGCAAAATAACCCAGCAAAACTATATTGAGATCTGATGCAACAGTGATGTCCCTTCGTCTAGCGGGCTTTGCAGGAGCTTTTCTCATTCTGAGATTTATTGTAATGTCGTCTTCAAAGCCATTCCTACACATTCATCAAGGAAGGGAAACGGGTTGGATTCTTCGGGAGACTTCCAGACAATTTGGTTGTTGATGTTAACTACGTTGTTTTCATGTCTACAGTCTACATCATGCCCCATCACTACGACACTGTATATGAACAACACGGAAGATAAGGCAGAGGGTGGAGAAGGAGGCAAACCGCCATTGTTTTGCTCAGCAAATATAGATCCTAATTCGGTTATCGCTTTGACATTCGAGAGGGTTCTCTGAGTAAAGGAACGCAGCGAATGCAGCACTAAATGATTGGGTTAGAGGAATGGCACACACAATTGTCGGATTGTTTATATGGCCGCGTGTCATCGAAAAGGATTGTCTGCCATAGCAATAATCTTTCCTGTCGCATGAGATCAACTTTCAGCACGATTTTTTGTTTAGTTCTCTTTTCGTGTTTTCTTTGGTAGCCATAAATTGCCCACTGTGAGATAAGACGGAGCGGAAGAACGTGCACGGCACACAGAGATATCAAAATATTTGACATACAGACCTTCTATCTTCTCGATTCCCCAACCAGCGCACCCACACCCCAAGGATTGTATCAGTTTAATGACCAGAAAAAAAGCGGAATATGGAAATTTCATTTAAACAGTGGCAAGACCGCAACATACAAAAAATATTTAACGTGTAAAATATCATGTATTCTACATTTTTTTCCTTTTCCTCTCGCATTTCAAATATTTATCATGAAAAAAGGTCATCCCCTAACCTTTTCAGGTCCTTAGGGGAGAGGTGTCAGAGACCTCACTTTTCTCAGGGCCAGCTTTACATGAGGGTGGCGCCCATGTCTTCTCCCTCGCTGCCTTACCTTCCCCAACCCTGTAAGGAGTCAGGTACCCATTCCAGCCAGCTGGGTCGACTGGGGGAAGTTTGCTGCGCTAACCGGGCATTGAACCAGCGCTCTGACCACTCGGCCATCTGCTTCCCCTACCACGGAAAGCTTATTGATGAATCATTCCATCAAAGTACCCCTACATATTATTGCATTGACTTGTTCCAGTTAAGTATAAGGTTATATTTATGGCGACTCGAACTCTGCACAATAATCGGGATGTTGCTTCATCAGCAAGTTCTGACGTTGCAGCACAGCAAAACGTCAAAATATGCTGTTGTCACAAGACGTCACAGAATCATGACGTCATAGCGGTGTTTGATGACGCAAATCTGCAAGTTTTGGTCAGTGAGGATAAAAGCGACCAGCTTCGGAACAACAGCTCCTTTTATTTATTTATTTTTGCTGTAAGCTTTAAGTGTTTTACAATGCAGTGATGGGGTGATGAACAGAACTGTACCTTTGAACCCAGTCGATGCGACGTGCAGAGGGAGGCGCAACAAGAAAACCAGCATCGACAGCAGACGGAAGACACGATGCGACCCCTGCCAGCCTCGATTGAGCCGAAGTTTTTGCACGTTCTTGCATAAAGATATCCGGGGCCGAGTGGGAGCGACATCGACACGGCTTGACTTCCTTTCCGTTTCTCTCCCGCACGGACTTGTATGGCGATGAGGCAGGCACGCCAGGGTAATCGGGATGTAAAAAGTCACTCATGATCCCTTCATCAAATCTGCAGTCGTTGCTACGGTAAGCCATCAAAGCTTCACTTACGTCGCAGCACGAATCCCCGATAGTTGTGCACTGGCCACCCAGATCACCAGAATCGGCAGATTGTATTGTGGAAGCACTATCCACCCGAATGGTGGGACCGTCTGACGGAGTGGTAGATGGATTCCCGCACTGCAACATTTTCTGTGGGGTCTCTTGTTCTTGTTCGGAATGCATTGCACTGGAGAAGGAAGACGTAAGATTCTGGAACATCCGCACAGCAGAACATTCATCGGGCGACGACGACGCAGCAACAGCAGCAGTACATTTTCCTAGAGTGGGGTTCGTCTCCTTGAGTTCGTTGTCGAGTTTGACCTTAAGTGACTTGGGAGGACTGGAGTCTCCACGCGAGTGGTCAAGACGGCTGCGATCCGGTAAAACACTTTTGTCGCCCTCGCAGCAAGTTCCATCGTGGATGTTCGAGTCAGAGCGACTGGACACAGGAAACAAGGTCTGGGAAGGGTTTGTTTCTGGAACACTCTCGGCACTTTTAACCACGTAGTTCATTTCCACCACCGTTTGATTATCCACAACGGATTCGGCGACTTTCGACAGGTCTGGTGGTCTAGCCGCGTCGGCGGCGAGACACTGCTTGTAGGTGGCACTGTCGATCGGATCGTCCATAGCGACGGACTTGTGTCCGGGTGATTGTGGAGGTGCAAGCTGATTAGACTCGTCCTCTTCTTCAGACAGCACTGGGGCATAGCCAGTCGGCAAACGCTGCAGCACGTGAGTAGCTCGTGGCGGCGCGCGCTGCTCCCCGGAATCTGTGGAGCGACACGCGCAGTCGCCGTCGTCGGTAACGTCCCTTCCTGTGACACAGCACAAGCGCGCCACTCCGTGCCCTCCAGCCTCGTCGTCCTCCCAGCACGTAGTCCAGGCACAGTTCCAATCGGAGCCAGTCTCGAGGTCGTCCTCTTGCTTCTGTCGACGGACTTTCCTGTGGAATATCTGCCGCACGGAGGAAAAGAAGGAACGGAAGAAGCCGTCGTTCGCAAGGGATGTGCTGAGGCGACTGTCCAGGTCGTCACCGGTGTAACAATACGTATACGTCTTCCCGCCAGGCCCGGTGCGTGTTTGGGTGAAGACGTCCGGCGCCTTTCCACCCGAGCACGCGTTGGCAGCAGGGCTAGATCCGGGTGGCTGGGTAGGCGACGTGCAGCGTGATGTGTTACGCATGTTGATGCGGGGTCGGCTGTGGACTGTGGGCAGCTGGGCCAGGGTCCCCATTTGTTTGAGGGGCTTCACTTTCTGGCGATGAGCCTCGATTTCGCGGAGCCGCCGTTGGCCGTAGTCGCGAATGATGGACTGGAAAAAAGGCAAAACACACACACACTGAATTAGAACTTTTATCTCCGACTGACAGTGAATAACAGGAGTTAGGAAAGTTAACTCGAGGTTTTTATAGCCGTACATTGCAAAACACTAAACACAAAATACTAAGAACTTAAAGGTTTGTCAGTTATTATATATATAATTATTGAATTATACGCTTGTTTAGTTACAAGATGAATGTAAGTTTTGTGGCTGTCGTTATTGACGGAAGATCATCACCTTGAGAGCGCCTAACTGCATAGAGAGCTCTCACAACTTTGTATCAGAAGTACAGTAGCCACAAAACACGATCAAATGAAGCAGCTTAACAGGCTACAAGAAAAACCTCTTACCTCAGCATCAGGATGATCTTTGAGTGCACCCAGGACGTCATCGCGAGAGAGAACGAACAACTCAGCGTAGCCTACGGACCTGACGTCAGCTGAACGTCTGTAGAAATGACAGTATAACGTTAGGTGCACGCTCTTTAGTCCATGCGCATGCGCGGGCATGTGTATGAAAGCGAGGATGCGTGTGAGTGTGTGTGCGTGTGCGTGTGTGTTGGCGCAAAGAGACGTTTCTGAAGAGTATTAGTCGTCATCACAAGAATCGTCGTTAACGTGAGGAGGACACTCTAAAGCCCATGGCGGCACACAACGTACCTGTTTATTCCACCATCTAAGTTGAGGATTCCTATTTCTCCAAAGAAGTCGCCAGCTCCCATTTGTTTTAATATGGTGCCGCTTTCGCTGCAGATTATAATCATTTTACAAGATTATTTTCACACAAGAGACACTTTTAAAGCAGATCTCAAGTTTATTTTGCCAGGTGTCATGCTTTTGCTACCATGAAACACCCAAAAGCACGAACTGAACAAATGCCAGTCCGCGAGATTGAATAAATTATAGATATTCAGATGAGCACAAAGAATAAATTATAGATATTCATATGAACACAAAGAATAAATTATAGATATTCAGATGAACACAAAGCAAACGTGCCAAAAACCGATGTCATTAAATACCAACCTGAATGGTCTGCGTTTATTGCAGATATTGGTAGATATAGGTGATATAAACCAAACCTGTAAATTTCAGCATCCAAAACCCATCCGTTAATTAATTATCCGCTAGCAAAGTACGCGATTCACACCTGCGATCAACTAGCGCCGCTAACAGCTTACTACGTCACGTTGGTACACCATTCACAACATTGCCAGCCATCAACACCAAACTGCGACAGTTCGGGTTACTCGGACGTTGAAAGACTGCATTTCTCTTTCTAAAGCAGCAGTTTTTTAGAACCACAAGAAATACAGTCTGTCAGCATCCCAATAATCCGACTAATAATTCTCTCTCTCTCTGATTAGTGTTGACTGCTGGCAACCTTGTGAATGGTGTACCAACGTGACGTAGTACACTGCTATCAGCGCTCGTTGATCGCAGGTGCGAATCGTAGCGGATAATTAATTAACGGATGGGTTTTGGAGGCTGAAATTTACAGGTTAGTTTTATACCACCTTTATCTACTGATATATGAAAAAAAACCGTTCTGGTTGGTCTTAAAGATAAAAATAGACGAAAAACAAGTTGTATCATCTAACTGATTTTGGTTTGCTTGCGAATATTCAACGTTTGTTCATGGAAACGTGCAGCTTTGCGAGTTGCGTTCACTACACTTGCTATTCGCACAATGTTCTTGAGGTCACTTGTTTATTTATGTGTAGAAAAAATAGTGTATATTTATTTTCTCTATCTAAAGTCTGTTCCTACCTGATGATCTCCACGACACCATCAGCGATGATAAACATTTCCCTCGCAACCTCTCCCCTTCGACAAATGAGATCTCCTGGTGTAAAGATGTAAGCCTTCATCTTCAGAACCAGATCGTGCAAAAACTCTGGCTGGCATTCTTGGAAAATAGTCACCTGCATGAATAAGTAATTCATTTGAAAACTAAATAAAAAATTGTCACAATTGTTAACAACTGAAAAAAAAATTAACTGAAATGTTCTTGTTCGCTAAGAGCATACTGTATAGGAGTGTGAGTATGCGCTATATAATTTAGTGTTTATTATTGTATTATTATTTATTATTATTAAATGACTTTGACAGGAGACTAGGAAAGAGTAAACGGTTGTGAATGATAAGAGTATTATCACTCGATATGTTTCTCCTGACAGTTACATCTTGTCCACGGCTGGTGTGCATGAGCATTTATGCTTTTTTCTTTCCTTTCATTTATATGATTCTTACAAGCCTGGAACTTAATGGAAACATTTATGTATGGAAAAGACGAAAACTTATGGAACTCATTCATCGACATGACAACAGTCAGCTACACAAACTTGAAAGTTCAAAATTTTTGTGATAATATTTTGCAAAGATAGAAGCCTCTAGAAGAATCTGCATTTTTTGAATGTTTAGTGCCACACATGGAGCCGAGGAGGGGAAGCGGGATGTCGGGATGTATGCGACGACGAACACGAACAACCTTTTTCAGTGTTTCCAAGTTGACGTGGATGGCCAGCTCTGTCTTCAGCTTGTCAGGAAGCAGGCCCAGGGAATTGATGTCACATCCGTTCAGTCGACCTCTGTGGCAAAAGGACCAAAAGTCATCTTACGTATCCGAGGGAAGAAAATATAAAATCAAAATCAAGTTATGGAAGCAAGAATAAATATGTTGCTGACGCCGTTTTTGCCTTAAATGGAGATGAAACTTTTACAGGAAGAAGCTACAAAAAAAACCTCAACAAATAAGGCCATTTCCCATCGACGGAGAGCAGACATTATATAAGAATCAAAAAAAGTACAAGAGTGCTTAGATACAAGCAGAACCTCTATGAGAAATTTTGCAATGAGAAACTGTCCAAAATTTTTTGCATGTATGTGAAATGCTTGGAGCAGGTGCGTAGAGTGGAGTGTGTATGTACGGTGAGTGTGAACAGGTGTGAGAATACCTGGACCACACGTAGTCATACCAACGCTGAACACGTTTCTGAAGGTCGCCTGGAACGTTGTGCGTCTGCATGTACACCTTGGCGCCATCCTGTGGACAAGTCACGATGTTCCAGTCACTAAAGAGGAGGGAAAGGGGGAGAGGAAGTGACGAGCAAAAGGTCTACATGGATAACACACGACGTCACCAGTCAACTGAGAGAAGCCACCTAAACACATACATAGACGCCGAGGCAACGACAGAGAGAAACAGTTGGGAGGACAGGAGAGAGAATTAAAGAGAGACAAAAATAGAAAAAACAGAGATGGTAATTGAGATACCGAAACAGAGAAGCAGAGATGGGAGGACAGAACTGAATGAGAAAGAGAGACTGAGAGAGAGAGGGAAGAGGTCAGGTGGAGGGGGAAAGGATTGATGGGGCTGGGAGACGAGGTACAGAGATCACTTTCACATCTTACCAGCAAACGTTCGAACTCCTGACGACTGGCGTTCCTGTTGTTAATGACATTACCCACTTGGCCTGTTACACAGAGATATTTCTGCGATAAAATTAATAGCATATTGTGTAAAATGATGAAGACACTATTTTTCTCTTTTTATGGCACTCGGTGCAGTAAAAAAAGTACTGTCTGACAAAACCCCATTTATATGAAAACTTGAGTGAAAGTTAGGTGTACATGACAGTGTAGATGGAGAAAACTTCAAAACAAAACTAGTTATACGAGAAAAAAGCAAGTAACATATGTACAATCGAAAACAGACATGAATGTATCCAGATGAATGTATCCCAAATCTTGACACACTACGTCATCGTCATCTCCATTAACTGTCTCTGCTTGTGACGTAGGTCTTTTAACTGTTTCCGTCGGACTTGTTTGTGACGTTCGTCATTTAACTGTGTGTGTGTGTGTGTGACGTACATACCGACGATGGTGGCGAAGACGAAGACACCGAGGAGGTAGCTGACGATCACGAACACGTATCTGCAGAAGATTTTCTTTATGAACCCTACGTCATCCTATTTAATTATTTTAACTTTAACTGTCAGCATGAGAAGCTTATTATTAACCCTTCATTATCTCTGTATTGCACATGGTATGGAGCATAAAACTCGCATTATTATAAGGAACGTGTGTCAATAAGATGGTCAACTTTTGGGAAAAAACTTAATAAAGCAGAACAAATATTGTCAGAAACAAATCAGCTCTGAAGACGACAAACTTTATCTACCAGTACAATCAGACGAAACATTAATTGAAATAGTATACTGCAGGGCTTCTGCTTACGCAAAAAGTTGCGTACAGTACGCATTAAAAGTTCTTAGGACCCCTTCAATTTTCGTCAATGGGATCCCCTTCAAATTTGGGCGAAGAACAGGGACCCCTTAAAAATCTGAAGAAGGGGTCCCTGGGACCCCAAAGAATTTAGCCTTAGCAGAAGCCCTGCAGTATACCTTATACAATAACTGGTTCAAAAATGGATTGTCCACCAGCAGGAATGAAGGAACAAGAATAAAACACTGAAGTATAATGTCACTATTAAAGGCGTCTCAGGGTGCAAAATGTTTTTACCAGATTGTGTTTAGTTCGTTGCTAGAGAACAATTCACAGATCAAGAGTAAACATTTTACTTGAGCGTATCCATGTCCTACAATTTTGTCAGCTTTGATCTCTTTGTTTGTTCAGGATAACGACTCATTAAAGATTACATGAAAGCGAATACAACGAGGATACTTGCTCAGATTTTGGGAACATTCGTTTAATGAACGAAACTTAGTCTTCTTTGAAAAGCATTAGTTTGTCTACTAAAATCATAATATTATACTTACGCTGCATTCGACATTCCCCAGCTGAAATACAAAAAGAACATTCAGAAAAATTACCCCTACTTTAAAGAAATGTTTCATGACTTATACTGTTTTATATTTAAACCTTAAAATAGGCAGTCCTACTATGAGAAATAATAACAATAAATACATCTTGAAATAAAAGAGAGATACGTTTGTTTTACACAAATAAAACCATTCTCCACGAACATCATTCGGCAATGTCGAAATATAACAGAAAAACTGATGAACAAAAGATATTTCAGCCTCTTGAGTAAAGACCTCCAGGATTTATTCATCAACTGTTGTAAGCTAATGGTCATGTAAACGCTCCAAACTCACTCTTTTCCGTTTTCTGGCGGCGGCAGGTCTCCAATAGTTGTTAAGGTCAAAGTTGACCAGAAGAGAGATGCTAGGTATTTCCTGGACACAAAAGCATATTCCCCTTCAGGCCGCGGGTACGACCACTTGCCCTTGAAGTCCTCCGCTTCACTGATCATGTAATAGAAAGCCGCAAACCAGTGGGCCCCCAGGAACAAGATGTGGGTGAGGTTGGCCACCCGGATGAGATTGGGGTACGCGGTCCTCGATTCCAGCATGTGAAGGAAGCGGAAGGTCCGGTAGACCTTGAGGAAGCGCGGGAACCTGACCATGGGATGCAGACCGATGTAGAGCTGGATAAAATCCAGAGGACAGAGGCACAGCGCATCCACGTACAGCAGCTTGGAGCGAACGTACCGGAGGGCAAGTTTCTTGGAGTCATACACCATTAGTCCCTGCAACCGGAAGCATAGACTTGTTCTTTAAGTAATAACTGTCCATGCAATGGAATACAACAGTCATTTATTGCTTTACGCAGTTCGCAGAAATTTTGAATATGAATGTATAGAGCTTAATATCTTGGTATAAATGTATTTACTTCATCAGTTAGCGTGGTCGCTGGCCAAGGGACTTAACAAGAAGTCTTTGGGGGTCGTCTTGCTACTCACATTAATTTCCCAGTTTTAAGCTGTTATCGTAATCTTATAGTATATAAAGCAAGTCAGGGGAATAAGCAATTTTGGACGAAAAGTGGCAGATAACTTTCAAAGTGGCGACACTAGCTTCCCTTTCCTTCACTAGAATTGCTACTTGTGCTCTTCGCAGTCAGCTCCGCCGATGAAATTACTTCCCTTGGTTCCCCGGTCTCAATGGCGTTGGTACGGCTTGTGTGTCCGAATAAAACAATGGAAATAAAAGTGTAACCACAGTTACTACAAAGAAATGAAAACATTCATCTGACATGCCACCGCTCGCTATGGCGGTAGTCAGGTATGATGCTCACCTGGTTGAGATAGCCCGTGCGGAACTGCACCAGAATGTCCAGCAGGTAGACCAGGTCGCACACCACGTCGATGGTGATCCAGCAGGCGCTGCACGACTGCTGCACTTCGCGGAAGGCCTGTCGCAGGATGCAGGTCCACAGGTTGTACAGCACCGCCAGCGTCACCACGCCCAGCCAGTTGAACATGAAGTTGCCGTCGTGTTGCACGGCAAAATACCTCGGAGGCTTGAACGCTCTGGAATGGTCAGTAAGAGATTATTGGTGGGGATACGTTTAGTGGAGCATGAGTGCACAGATTAGTTAACCTCCTTAGCTTTACGCTGGTGCGAAATTTTATGTGAAAATGGTGAACTCAGGCTCCACTCAGGGTAGCCATATCGGACTCTACTTGCACCATTAAATGTTTGACCTCAGTCCTGTTGAGAGAAGTGTTCTGCTGTCATCTAGTGGTCACATTTTTTTTGAAGTTTTTTTTATGTTGCCAAAGGCGAAGAAGGTTAAAGTAGAGAAACAGGAAGAAAAATAGTTATGTTTAAAACAATATTTTCTAAATTGTCGATTTGTATGTAAAGTCAATAAGTCTAAGCAGCACTTTATATTAAAATTATTGTAAAGTAAACGCGATTTAAGTACTATAAGATCAATGGCTCTTCTACAACATTAATATTAATATTGTTATGTGAAACCACACGATTTAGTTTAATAATTTGCTGGTTGGTTGGTTTATTTCGTAACTGAAAGGAAAGTGCTTCCCCATTACGGCGATTTCGCAATGAGGGGAGAGGGGAGGAAATCATAATTCCTTGAAAAAACCTGACGCCAAGCCCTGAGAACAGGTGACACATAAGGTTCAGAGTCGACATCTGAACCCTAAGCCGCTCAGGTGACAGGCGAGTGTTTTAACCACTACACCACCGCCCCCTTTAACAATTGGCTGTTGTTGTTGATTTTGAGGGAAAGTGCTTCCACCTGGGGGTGATTTCGCACTGTGAGTGGGTGGGTGGCATGGGGATTTTTTGAGGGGTGTGTAGGTATGGCGGATGTGGGTGTAGGGAAGGGGATTAAATAATTGGCTACATAACAAATTAGACTCTTAAGAATAGGGTGATACCACGAGTTTTAACTTTCCTAACCATGTAGGTGTTATAAATGTAGTCAAACAATAAAACCATAAAGTAAACTACAAATTATAAACATAAAAAGAATTGAAGAAAGAATACAGAATGTATGGGAGATAATTCTAAGGGGAATAAATCCGCACAATTACTGCATGGAGGCTTTCATTCTGCCAACAGGCAACAGGAATTTACGCAATGAAATTTTAGCTTTGAGAAAACACCTTGATATTTCCTTCCTCTACCTCTTCTTCTCACTGTGGCTTTCTGCAAACTGAGCGAATGTGAGTCCAGGTGCTTTTGAATGACTTGTAAAGTGTGCTGATTGCAGGAATAAAAGAGTAAAAAAAAAAAAAGAAAGAAAAAAAGAGAGAAAAATTCAAACCGTGGTGAGGAGCTGCTTCGATGAAAAGCGCCACCATGCCCCGCTGCGTCTGTGTCGTCGTTGAGTTGCAGCACCTGGCTGTGTAGACGCTGGTTGCGGGTGGAGAATTTCCTCAGGAACGAGTCTTCTCTCGACAAGACTTGCTTCTTCTTGGTCCCTTGCATCTCTTGGGCAGCTTTCAGCGTGTTACGTAGTCGCCGCCAGTGGGTGCCTGGGGTCATTGAGGTCACCTGCAACATTTCATAGTTTGAGTGGTGTTTGATGCTTCGCACCACCACCACCATTGGTCACCACTACCACCACCACCTTTGGTCACCACTACCACCACCACCGCCGCCCCCGCCGCAAGGTGATAGTTTAAATTTAGGTTAATTTTTTTTAAAGAAGATAAACTTCGGAAACGGTATCAAGAACAAGTTAACTGAAATCAAAGAAGCCATACGAGAAGCTCGCCAACGACCACGTCTGCAGAGAGAAGCCATGGCACCGCTGCCAGCGAAATGCACACAAGAGAAGTGGCACACATTCTACATGTCCTGTAGATGATCCATGGACGAGTTTTTGCATGATTGTGTTACACGGGACGTGGAATGCAATCTTCACCTCGCTTAGTGTGAGTGTGAGTGAGTGAGTGAATATTTACTCAATAAAGGCTGCAATTTCCATACTGAAGTGAGCAGCTGGCTTTCTGATTTATGTTTGTTCTGTAAATATCGGTGATAAACAACGGGTTTGTCTAGGTATCCTTGCTCTCTTGCTAGCGATCCACCATAAGCATAATGTTTGTATGTTTATGTTTGTTAAAAATTCGCCACTAAAGTCAGGTTTGTAGGTTTAATGAATAACGGGCTTGTATGTGAATGTCAATTTGCTGAAGACCCGCCATAAACAGCTGCGTGTCGATTTACTAACAAAATAATAATAATAAATAATCACCATGTACAGCAGGTTTGTATGTGTGTTCCACAGCTCGCAAAAAGATCAGATATACTCACTCGGTAAATGATTGAGATACCCCCACGAACTCTCCCTTGCCGTTCTCACAGAAATCTGCAGAACACTTGCTGATGTGGAAAAAATATTCAGCACCTCTACGTACGTTCAAAGTGACGAAGGTAACTGAATGAATCAAAGCAGAAGTGGCAATGAAAGCATCCGCAGTTCAGTGGTGTCCAGCAGTAACAGAATACCTCTTGCAGCAATAGGACCAATGTCACAAAGGTCCAGTAATAGTAGATGAAGATGCAGCTTCTTCCTGTACAGTCTTTATCTCACTGTTTAATTTTTACCACGATTGGATAAAACGGTCAAAAAATGTCTCACTTTCCTATGCTCGTTCAAGGTTCTCTTGTCCGAGCTCTCGCCTGGCTGACCGCGACAAGATGCTGCAAGATGCTGCAAGATGCTGTGCAGCGACAGTGCGCCTGCCACCTCGCACGCACTTGTAAACACCATTCGGACCCCGGTCTTTTGTTCCACAGCATGAAATTAAGCTGAAAGCTGCTGACGGGCTAATGGAACGTAGGGCTGTGATTAGTTTGTCACAAAATTGCGTTGGGACTTTTTTTTTTCGTTATCTGTTGGTTGGCTGTTGGCAAGGGCCGCCGAGAGCCGGCACAGACCGTGGGACAGACGAGTGAGACGACCTGACCAGGTCCCCTTACATGAAATTGTGATCGTAAATTTTGGTAAAATATAGCAGTGAGCTTACAAGTCAACAGCAGTCATCAGCAGTTCATTCAATAACACGCCATCTACAGTGAAGTGAACAGCACACAATGTGTGATCAACATCACTAATCAACATCGCTTATCAGATCATGCTCATTAGACAGCAATAAAGTGTGGTCCCTTGCACCAGTGGGCTTGACTGATGGCAGCTGATGGCGTCGATGAACGACTTTCTGAGGGCAATGAGTACACGGGGATGGGAGGGGTCGGACAAGGAGGGGCCTTGAGCAGAATGAGTAATGTAAAAGTGAGAATGAGGTCAAAGGTCGTCTGTTACCAGAAAGAGAATAAATGAACAAATGAGCAAATCTTTATTAACGAGGGTAACAGAATAAGCAAAAAAATTTTTCCATCTAGCCCTCAGACTGATTAGTACAAATAAAAACATTACATTAATTGAGAGAGAGAGAGAAAGAGAAAGAGAGAGAGATTATGTAAAGATTGCAATGTATGAAATCGTCGTCCTCATCGGCTGTATGTGTGTGTTCTTCATGGAATCGATGATTTTTCGATACAGAAAACAATTATTTCTGTCTATGCTTGTAAAGTTTATAAAAGAAGTGAACTTGTATTATAGAAAGAGAAAGTTTTATGTTTCTAACAAGGAATTTCATCTCAATGCAACTCTGTCCCAGAGTGACCCACAGGTCGGTCGCACACTTTCCTAATCACCTCTTAGCCTCCGCGCTCACAACTTCTAAGAATGAGGACCACCTATGCCATTCTAGTCGCAGAGAAGCCAGTTTGTCTAAGTGCCCAGTGTCTGGACATTCATTCAGCCATTCTCGGCCATTCATATCGAGCTACCCTGAATGGCCCTCTGGGATAAATAAAATGTTATCGTTGCGTCCTAAATAATGTGTCCAGCAACATATCGACCTCAAGATCGTCCATCTTGACGAGAGCACGATAGAGCTGACTACACACGAGAACAAACTGGAGCTGACGAGGCTTCCCCAGCGTCAGGAGGCCATTTCACTCATCCTCCCACTCTCTCCTCCACCGGGCCTGATTACAGCACATTGCCGTCTCAATAGTCGACATCTCCAAGTGCAATGATCTCAGCTTTTCTCTAGACCTTCTTAAATAAGAACCTTATACAGACTGAGACCAAGCCTTCCCCCCAAACCTCCTTTAAGCAAAACCTGGGAACCGCAGCTCTCCCTCCCCACCCCTCATCTTGTCAGGCGTGATTGTTGGTTCTTGCTATTTTTTCCCATGTCAGCAACAATTTTATCGGTAAGGGGAGAGGGAGGAGGGAAAAACACACATAGCTACATAGACCTCACTTCTCTCCTGTAAAGGTAACACACCTTGAGCTGATGTCAATGGGGCGTTGCCATGTCAACGAGCCTGATCTTATGTCATAGCGGGACAATGTGGTTTTGACCTCTTTGCAAAGGACAGGTGGAAATAATGACATTCGCTCAGACCTGGAGAACCAGTATGACGTAACGAACCAAAATCTATTCATTCGAAATTATTAATTTTTTAGATACAATTTTATTTTGATTTTTTAAAAATTAAAGTTTGTACGCAGGTCTAATCAATCTTTGAATACTTACCTTTTTGGCTAGCCGCCGCGCCCGTTTGCCAGCAGATGACTCGCTTGACGTAGATCCCTGACTGGCATGGGAATGCCGACTGTGACGTTTCTCCTGTCCGACTACGTCCTCCGAACGTGACACGTCGGTCGTCAGCCAAGCAAAGGAGCCCTGCTCTCGAACAGGAACTTCGACCAGCTGGCCTTGACCGGAAACATCATTTAAAACAACACTGGGGCAACCGTCGCCGTTGCTGCAGATGATGGTGCCGGGATGCGAGTTGCAGCCTGCGGCGGGCGACAGGAAGCCCGGCTGACCGAGACTCAGACAGTTGGACGAGGAGGGGTTGGCGGTCCCGTCGATGCTGGCTGGCGGCCAGAGGGAGCGTGGCGGGTCCTCGACCAAGCGAAGTGTTGGAGGATTGCTGTTGCTATTGTTGTTGATGGTAGCCAGACTGTTGGCGACATCGTTGGCCTGTGGCGGAGGTACCAGGAGCCCCGAAGAAGAAACTTGTGAATCTGATGTGCTCTCCATCATGGCCGCCACTGTTGAAAATCGACAGAATCAAAGTAATTCAACAGAAAGCCTACAGCCATGTATATTCCAACTTTTATCGAAAACTTTTCCTCTGCCAAAAGTTTGCAGTATAGTATATCTTTTAAAAAATGAAAATAATGCTATGAAAAAACTTACACAGCTCTTGAATGTTTACGACTTAAAAGTCTGGATAAAACAGCAACATTTAATCAGTTTTATCAACAGTCAGGACAATAATTTGGATGATTTGTTTCATTCTTTGTAAACCTTTAAACGTTCGATTTTTTCAGGAAGAGGCAGTTAAACAAATTGTGATGAAATCAAGAAAATATCTGTTGCCGCCGGTCATGTATGTGAGGTGAAGGTGGAAGGAGTCTGTTCGTCGGGTTGTTATTTATATTACGATTCTTTCGCCAAAGTACACCTCATCTAAACAGGGGAGGGGAGCAAAGTGGACCCCAGTCGAAATCCACGATCGCGGGGGAGCTCAGACGGAGGACACTGTCCTTCTGTCCGTTCTTTTACACACCGTTGATTTTCGCCGGCCAACCTCTCCCTCCCCAGGTCTTGATTGCTGACGGAGATGACTGAGGAGTCGGCTCAGAGAGAAGAGATGTTGTTATGGCAGGCACTACTTATTAACGCTTAGAACTTATATTAATCAATAAATCGTCGTTTCTGACTTTATATTTATCCATAAAGTTTTCTATAAGAGGTTTCTTCTTCCTTCTCCCTCTCTCTCTTTCCTTTAACAACTTTTACCGTTCCTGATTATAAACAGCAATAATCATGACAACAGCAATAATGCACGAATAATGCAAAATCTCAGCATGGGGCCAGGCTGTCCGCTATTCACATTACCAGGTTAAGGATAAGAATTTAAAAAAAAAATTGGTTAGAGGGATGCCATTAGAAAATTCAGCATTCTCTTGCCTCTTTTTCTCATGTGACATACGCGCGCACACACACACAAACCATATCGGGTACGACATGCAGTGGGAGAGGTACCCGCTTTTAAAAAGCAGCAGGTGGATATTGTGTCCTAAGCGAACATTTTTTTTAGACCCCTTTTATGTTATTTTTTGAATTTAGCTCGAAATTGTTGTGGCAAACAGAGGATATTTTATTCCAAGGGCTTGGTGTGCACGCAAGAAATGTTTTTTTTTCCCCGGATTTTAAGAAACTTCTGTGAATGAATGTGCTCACATTTCCCGAATCGTCTATGAAAATCAGAGGTCAATTCAAAGAAAAATAAAATTTAAATTGTTAAAAATAAACGTTCTAGCAGTACAATAAGATTGTTTATCAATATTTCAACGAAATCTATGAAAAATCTATGATTACCGTAAATTTCGGTCCTTTGAGCGCCCCTGTATATAAGCCACACACACTTAATTAAAATTAAAAAACTACTTTTTTCACAAACAAGCTTCACTGTCGCAAATACATACAACTTGAAAGCTGCATCATAGACATTTCGTCTCGTTTTCAGCATGATGAGGGTGTGTCAGCTACTGATATGAATGCTTCAATAGTGTGCAGCTTTGATTTTAAAATGTGAACAGTGAACACTTTAACAACGTTAACAGTTAGCAATTTAACACGGAGCTCATCGTCAATCAATAGGAATCTGAAAAAAACCCGGAAAAAAAAATCCGAAAACAAACCTCGTCGCTGTTTAAGCCGCAGGGTTTAAGCTGGGAAAATTTGCGGCTTATACTTGGTAATTTACGGTAATTAGATAATGGACGAGAAATACTTGCGATCAGAAATTCTGCGTCTGCCATCAAAACTTTACAAGACCGCAAACAATTGACAGTATAATCTTACAAGATATTTATTGGTTGTGTCAAAAGAAAAAATCGTAGAACACAAGAAAAAAAAAAAAACTCCACCAAAAGTGTGTCGTTAATTGTGATTTTGCCAGGCTCCATTGACAGCCTCTCTGCTATCTTCATCCAGAAGGTTTCTAGTTTTAGTAACTGTTTTAGATACCTATGATAGCAATTTTCTACAATTTCTTTGGTATACTGTTGACAAACACAAATGAAAAAAATCGTCCCATCAACGGAAAACAAGACACAACTGTATTTAAGCTAAAAATGATGTATCTGAACCAAAAGCTATAATTTTTTTGCTTGCTTCGAAACACTACACTTTGATTCTGCGCTTTTATACACAGACCGAGAAGAAACACCTATGGGTGGACCACAGAGACATTACAAATTATTTAAGTACATGAAGTTTTTGTTTAACAACCTAAGGGTTAAACTCTAAAAGAAACATCTCCCTGTCGCACTGGCACGTTAACCAAAGATGAACACTCCGTTTTATTAAAGTTATGTGTTTTTATAAAACTGGTCTGTTTGGCGGTCAGGGTGGAAAAAGAAAGTTGTCCTTGTCTGCCAAGGTCCAAGTGGGTTCCAGTCCCTTGAGGGGAGACTGGGGAGACTGGGGAGACTGGGGTCACTGAGGTCAAAGGTGTAAAGAAAGCGCGCGGAGCCCCCGGAGGAAATGTAGTCCCACGTCCAGACCCCGACGGTGACCGCAGTAGTGTCTGGAATAAGTCTGATGCCAGCTTGGCGATCGCACTCTCGTGTTCTTATGGCATAGACTGAATATTGGGAAGCGATATATCAACATGTTAACAAATGATAAGGGCATCTAATACAAAGAGTATATAGTACGAAATGATGAAGAGCGCACATTACGAATTAAAAGACTTTATACTGAAAAGAGGCTTTACAACCTTTGTGTGTGTGTGTGTGTGTAAAACATAAAATGAATGTTACACATTTACAGTGATAACAGTCGTCGCAACAAATCATGTTTACAGACGTATCAATACTTTATCGCAAATTTTATCAATATAATATTTAACATCAAAATTCAAGACGAAAAATGAGAAAAAAATTTTCTCTGTGGGGGATGCCGGTCTTAATGCTCAGCCTGATGGAAATGTAGGATATGATCACAAAAGTTAATTGTCGGTTCATTTACGATGTTTACAAGTAAAGGCCTTTTTTTAAAAATCTAAACGGAAGCAGAAATGAAAAGAAGATTGTCTGATAAGGACTAAGGAGGGAGAGGTGGCGGGGAGGAGGAGAGAGAGAGGAAAAAAGAAGGTTGCGCCTATTCGTGGTAAAGGAAGAGGAGATGGACAAGAAAGTAAAATGTGGTTATTAAACCTCAGCAAATCAGTGACGAATGTCGGAAAATAAGCGAGGCGCGCAGAGAAGGAGAGGAGGACGATGCAGACAAAGGAGACAAAAAGTGTGGGAGTGACCTCCCCTCGCTCTCTACCAGACAACTTCACGTTCCTACAGCCTTACCTTAGGCGTCGCCTCCCTGTCCGACCTGCCTTCATCTTGACCAAACCAGAACCAAGAAGCCACTGGACTGTACGAGAGCAGAAAGCGAGTCCGACGCCGCCAATAGTTTTGGCGTTGGCCGCTACTGATCCCGTCTAGGCGGGGGTGGATGGGGATGGGGATGGAGATGGAGGTGGGCTGAGGGGGAGAGTCAGGGTCTGAGCGCAAGTCGTCTGAGCAAACGATCGATGCAGCCGTAAAACTCATTTAATGTGTGTACGCCATGACTTGTAGAGGCTGCTAACAAGGCCCTGTCTAGTCCTGGCACAAGACTGCGCGCTTCTGTCCATCTCCAAATGAAATTGTCCCAAGACCAACTTGCCGATAGACCCTCTTTCAAAGGTAAATCTTCCAGACAAGGGCGCCAAGCTTGGCCTTGTGTTGCCGTGCATGACACGCCCTGTGGACTTAGTGTCTTCAGGCTAGAGACACTTTTGAGTAGATGTTAATAATGTGATGACAGTCGCGGCAAATGTTTATCACGACCAGGAACAAAAGAACCATAAACAAGTAAACAAGACTCACAAAATACCGACCTTTGGTTCAAAGCCAACAAAACAAAAGTAAATAAACTGAAAAAAGCAAAGAAAACAAAACAGTGGTGAAGAGAAACAACATCAGGAATAAAACATTTGCTGTTTAAAAGTTAGACACTGTGGGTTTCTGTAGTATGTAGTTCCGGTAGAGTAAATAGCATCCAGTAGACATAAGCATAGAAAGACTTACAGTGAGGACAACACGGGACTGATGCACTAATACAATACTATGCTAATACATAGTGCACAGACATCGACACACAAGTTGCTGGCCGAGATCCTGTGTGCCAATTTGCGTAATAAGTGGTGAGTGTAGGTCAATCAGCAAATAGTCTTTCTAACTAGACTCTCACGGAGCTGCTAGTCTGGAAATAAATGGCAGTGAGGGTCTAGCACGGACAGGTTGGCGCGGGGCCAGCAGGACAGGGACAGGGTACTCCAGGCCACCACCCTCGTCCTTCTGGCAGTTACTCTAAAAGGTGAGGACTACATGGAAAAAAGCATGCCTTGCTTACTTTACCTCTCGTTAATACAGAATTATCATTGTAATTTTTAATCTGTCTAATTATATTGCAGGACCTCTCACAATCACACAAAGCGCCATTAAGCAAGACTCCACTTGTCGGCTTAGTGGGAAGCCAAGGTCAGCGAGTTGTTGCTAAGTAACCATGTCACGGAATGTCATCTGGTGATGAAAGTTGACGTATGGCGTCATCCATTACGTAATCAATCGACTTTTGCGTAGCCAAGAAAGCGCGCACAATGTCGATCGACAGCGCGACCTGTGGTGGCCAAGCTCTCAAGTGTGGGACTGTGGCAACAGATGCTCTGGAGGACGCGCAAGCAGGTGCACGGAGCGGTGATTAGAATATCCGGGAAAATAGTGCTTATGTGAACGTTCACAAGGACAATAGACATATATTCAGTTAATGGCGTCCACAATCAGCATGCGCAGTGAATCGGTATTACTCCGCGTCCCTTAAAGATTTCTAACCACAAACTTGTATTACTGGACAGCTGGCAGACGATTTTTTTCCAGTTAACTACTAAAACGAGGCATGCGACTACAAAGCATCCGGTTTAGTCACATTGTTTGTTTAGGCTCACCGAGACTAACAGCGGAGAACTTGGCAAGAAGCTAAGCGTTGGTCTTGGCAGACAGACAGCAGTCCACCTACACACGTCCGTGATTTAACGGACGATCTAGAAGCAGATCGACAGCGCGGATGCAAAACAAACAAACAAACAAACAAACAAACAAACAAACAAACAAACAAACAAACAAACAAACAAACAAACAGAATAGTGTCAAAGCAGGCGGCAGACGTAGTATTAGCGACTCAATAATAATCCACGTGTATATCCGTTATACATTTTTGTTTAAAGTGCGTCGCTGCAAATAACTGGCAGAAAAATGTTCGGATCTCACAAAATTTGACCTAGAAGAAAAGGTTCAGGATATTTGTCTGTTTTAATCTCATATCCTGCTGCTGGGTGGGCGGTGAGGTGGAGAAAATGTTATTAAGGCGTGCCTCCTCCGCCGTCTGCGTTATATCTCGATCACGTGACAACAGTGCACAGGCTACTTGAGGCAAGAACATCACAAGGCAATAAAAAGAAATTTGATCTGAAATGCCAGAAATAATCAGCAGCTTCTTTTTTTAATGTTTTGTTTTTCTGTCGTTCCGACCCACCTTTGAGTTGCTGCAGGAGTTTGGTTGTCATGATCGATAGTATTGATCACGTGAGAGATGAACGCTGCTGACAAATCATAGTGTCACAGAAACATTTACGTGGCCATTACGTCAAAACAACGGGCCTCTGCGGGTTTGAAAGTAGGTAATAAACATTTTCGGACAGGTTGATAAGGTGTTTACAGACAGAAGGCGTTGGCCCACCCTCACATGACACGTTCTTTAGGATAAAAACAACTTTAGTTATAACAATAGAGATAGTTATAATATAGAATAGAATAGAATAGATATAGTTTTAACTTGTATAGCTCACTTCCTTCCACACAGAAAACTCAGTGCACTTAAACAGGGACAGCTCAGCTACGCATACAGAATACAATACACTTATATCTATATATACTCACGACAACATACAGCAGCCAAAGGGATCTACGGAGAGACGAGTTATCAAAAACAACAACAACAACAACAACAACAACAAAAAAAACCAACCAAACAAACAACCAAAAACAACAACAAAAAACAAAATAAAAAACCCAAACAAATACTGCGATCAGCTCGCGTTCTCATTCATCTTTAAGTCCTGCATTGATATGACAAAAGCATGTCAAACGATATTTGCTATTTACTTTAAGCTCGATCTGGAGCACTCTCTCTCTCTCTATCTATCTACTATTTACACACATTCAAATGCAAGCTTGCGCGTGCTGAGTGTATCTTGAGGTCAAACTTAAACTGAAAACTCAGTCGTCACACTTTCAACCCAAGACGACAACCCGCCGTTTGACTGTTTTTGTTAGCCAGCGGAATAATCCGGCGCGAAAGACAAGACTGAAGATTAAGCTATCTCCTCCCTGCACAAACCTGATCGGCTTATTCAGGATAAAAAGGAAAATGGAAGTGAGATGATATCATCGCTGGAAGCCAGGACGGGCAGCAATGGGGTTGAAGAGAAGACAATGTGTGGTGACCTGCGTGCACGCGCTGTCTTTAGGTCTGAAGACATGCAGACCCCCTGTCCCTTCCCCCACATATCTCCATCTTTATCCGCCCCCCTGGTTTAGAGATGTGTGTCTTGAATGTCTCTCCAGTAAATGAGGATGGAAGCAATGGTGCGAGAGGACATAAACTCAAATATGAATAACGATTGAAGTAGCTGAGAAAGCACGTGGAGTCATGACTCTGGCTCTTTCTATCAAACAAACGAACAAACACACAAACACACAAACACATGAACGAACGAACGAACGAACAAACAAACAAACAAACAAACAAACAAACAAACACAAACAAGCAAGCAAACGAACAAACAAACAAGCAAGCAAAAAAATAAACAAACTAAAACATAAAGTCAGCCAAACTAAACAAAACTAAACAAAACAAAAAAAAAGTGAAAAAAAAAAAAGGTGTACTCATAAAACAGCGCAGATATAACATTGGCCAGACCACACAACACTCACGTTGCCAAACTCCCATAATCACCGGCCCCAAATCCCCTTTCTCCATTATTCAAAGCAGTCCCCTGTAACTGGGTCTCCCTAAAAGAACCAATAAATCTTTTGTTTGAAAAAGTGCTTTACAACTGTTGACCAATATGATATAAACAAACCGCCACATAATTTGAATAAAGACAAAAAGCGCTTTGCAACCGCTAAGACTTTGTGCTCTCTAAATGATCCCTTGCTTGAAACTGTTTCTCGTTTGCTAGAATAAAATAAAGACTCTCCGAGGAGGCAGTACGTTAGGGAACGAGTCGATGCCTGGTCATTACAGACAGCCTCAGCAAGCCCAGGACAGACTGATCGTTCACTGAACGCCCTTTGATTTGGAGGATTACACGAGGGATTGGGTGCACATGATGCGGCAAGAGTGGACATGGGAGATCCGGAGCTGTCTGCCTCTGTATCCGCAGTAATTGACCAAAGACCAAAGTCGATTAGTGTTGTTACGTTGCAAGGCTGCACTGCAAACTTTGGTAATGACGAAGAATGTATGGCTAGGAACTGTCGCTTTGCCCCACTTCTGTAAATAACGTGTAAACAAAGAAACAGAAGAGTGGGGTTTATAGAGGGAAACCTGTGTAGACAGAAAACCTGGAGGAGCGAGCTCTAAAAATCTATTCAAATGTTTGAGAAAGAGAGAGAGAAGCGCTTGATTCTGAGAGACAGATATTTGAAAGTGGAAGATAGACACTTGATAATGAGAGAGATAAGCACTTGAAACTGAAAGATAGAACGATGCACTGTTTGGCCAGAGCGGATATAAGTGACTTTTAAAAACTTGCTACATTTTGATTTTCTGGCGTTTCTCGGTTTGACCAAACAACGCACATGTAATCCTACCTTTCCTATGCTGCTGTTAGTTGTATTGTTAGTCTGTTTGGTTACCGTTACCCGTTGCTTCCTTACTCCAGTCTAGCAATGTATCATTGGTGATGACCATGAGTCCCCCTGAGTGGGTGAGAGGGTGGTGGTGGAGGACACGAAAGAGTTTTCCCGACTTACAACCCGACTGAAACCCAAAGCTAGCTAGCCTCAAAAGCTGACTATATTTCTTGCTATTAGCTTGTAAAGCTTGTTCTTCGGGTGGTCTAGCCGCTCTTCTCTTCCAGACATGTCCTCTCTTCCTCGTCCCCCTTCTCCAGCGACAACAGCGATAATATCTATGTAGATGTGAAGCAGATCGGGGTTGAGCACAAAATGGGGCATGTCTGGTTCCGAGCATTATTCGTGAGATAAGGAAGAAGGGAAAGAGAAAGACTGACTCCTGGATTTGTTTAATGGGATTTCGAAATGCATGAGCTTTTGGCTTGGATATCCTCCTTCTAAAAAAATAAGTAAGGGAAAAAGGGAGAGAGAGAAAGTGGGAGATCACCAGGTTTATCAGCAGAGGTTTAAGGGGCATTGTATTGTGTGTAAAGATGCCTTGTAAACAACTTCGAATCATTTCTTTTCACTATTGTTGGGTGAGGGAGCCTTGCATATTTTGACCATTTCGATTCCACTGTTATTTAGGAGAGAAATACTAAGCAATTACAACTTTGAATAAAGAAATCATCATCATCTTTGAATTTGACATAATGCATTCATTCACTAATTTTTTCCTTTCTTTCAAGCAGCACGACAGTCAGTTGATCTTGTTTGTTCAGTATTTTAGAAGGTTAGTGAGAGATTGTTGTTTTTGTTTTGCAGTGAGAGATTGTTGTTTTAAATAAGAATACAACATAAAGGTTAGCACGTGGATGTCTTGTGGATATTGACTGCCGCACGGCGAGACTGAGAGAAGTTAGAATACCTTCCATCGTTCCCTGCTCTCAGTAACCTCGTTCAAAGAAACGTGTTTTCCCCAAGAAGAAAATCAACACCAAAGACACTCTTAATGTACAGACTTGATTAGGAAAGTGAAATATGATACGTGCTTGCGAGATTGTGTGAGTGTG
This sequence comes from Pomacea canaliculata, assembly GCF_003073045.1. Lineage (NCBI taxonomy): Eukaryota > Metazoa > Mollusca > Gastropoda > Architaenioglossa > Ampullariidae > Pomacea > Pomacea canaliculata. Next base: position 9,686,199 of record NC_037593.1, read on the forward strand.
TGTATGCGTCTGCGTGTGCGTGCGTGCGTGCGTGGGAAGCAGCCCAGAAATGTCATATACAGAGTTTAGAGATGTGATAAAGAGTTTAGAAACAATATACAGAGTCTCGACATGCTATCAAAAGCTTAGATAAGATATAAAGAGTTTAGATACGATATAAAGAGTTTAGATACGATATAAAGAGTTTAGACATATTACAAAGAGCTTAGATAGGATATAAAGAGTTCAGACATGTTTTAACGAGTTTAGATATTTCATAAATGGAATAGGTAATGATACATAAGAATGACTTTTTGTCTTCCTAAGCTGACAAGGCAAAATAATTCCATAAGACCGACTGTGTGGCGAGGTGTGTAATCGCTTTTTGTGTCTTAGCACCTTGCTGCCTGTGATAAAGTAGTTTACTGTGGACACAAAGGATCATGTGTATGTGTGCTCCACCATGACTACAAAACAGTCTGCTGCGCTTCTTCTGCTCATTAATTTTACAAGTTCGCTCAGGACCTGGACAAATAAGATAGTTCTAACAATGGGAAAAGTATTATTAAATTCTTTTGAAACAAAAAGGTATTTTATTAAATACAGATTTATCTAACCAGTCTGCCTAACGCTTAGCTATTGTGTCTAACTAATTTTTGTATTAATACACCAAACATCTTAAGGTGTCTAACTGAATGATATGTATGATATGAACATTATCATAATGCGGTTTCATTTTCTCGATATATAGAAGTATATTTCCCGTTGTAAAAGCTTCAATTTCGTATTCATTAATAAGATCCCATATTACTTTTATGTACTCAACATCGTGACAGCTTACAATAGCATTTCAAATTAAATAAATCTGAAGTATACTGTATCCTTGTGCTGTTCCTGCTTCAGTAATAATTGGCGTTTTGCTAACGAAGTGATGCTTTTAAAACATGGACTGTTCACCTGTTCTGAACAAATATTTTCTTATTTCTTCGCATTTACCTTAAACCGTTATTAGCATTCCTTTCCCTCCTGAAAGAACTTAAAAGGCAAAATCGATGTGAAATGTAATTCCTTGGCAGAATTACGGAAGGAGATGCAATCACTCAGCATCAAGGCCTTCGTTTAGTGTTGTAATACAGTTTGTCTATGTTTTATTCTGTCGACAGACGTGGGTTGACTCACTTAGGGAGTTTTAGTTCAGCCAGGTAGACATTAATTGATAATTAACGGTGGTTATGTTGCTAGCAAACAGGGACAACAAAGGATGGTATTTGATGAGTGTGGGTGTATGAGAGAGAGAAAGATTGCGGAAAACAGAGTGAGATAGATATTCTTTGATTTACAGCCTTAAAAAAGGGAGTGGGCGATATTATTCTACCCCTCTCTCTCCTCAGTAGATGTTCAACAGCAGGAGGGGGCGGGAGTGACGCGAGCGATTCTGTCCAAGCGCTTCACACCAAGAGTCAGGTGCGGCGAGCAGGTCCACATCAGCCACGGCGACAGTTGCCGTTGCCACGGTGACTGTGCTATTGTCTCGTCCTCCCACGCCTTCTGTGAGCCTAGTAATGTTGAACACTTGGAGACATACACGCACCTGAGAGAAGAAATGTAAGCCTGCGTCCCCAGCTTGTCTTTTTTGCACTGAGTTTGATTGTCGGCTCTCGACAGTCACACTGCCTCCGTCAATAATAATAACAACAAATCTTTCTCTAATGAAGTGTTTACTTACATAGAGGTGTTCAGCGTGAAATGTGTCGATATTTCTCTGTTGATCGTGTGCACCTTTGTTACGACATGTAGACACTGGGGACCAGAGGTAGATTGTAAACAGACGCATACAGACGCTGAGGACAAAAAACACGTGGACGTTGTAGTCCGTTATATGTTGTTATATGTGGACAGTATGGGCTGTTTGCTTAGACTCCGGAGATCGTGACAAGAAGACTGTAGAGCAAAACACCTAGATGTTGACACTGTAGACCGTTACAAGCAGACCGTGGTCCGTTACGAGCCGCCTCGGTCAACCATAAGTATACACTGGGGGTGGTTGTATGTAGAATCTGTACCTATATTATGTAATGATAATAATCTCTAACAAGGTACTTGTTGACGGCCGTACACTCCAGGCTGTCAGACTCAACCGCGAGTTACAAAGACGACAAATTGAAAACCTAGGTAGAAAGGTAACAATGGAAAAATAAACTACGATGCGCGCGCACACACACACACTATATGAGTGGACGCAGCAAACACCAGCTCCAGCACAAGTGAAAAAATAAAACTTAAAAATAGATAAGAAAAATATGTGTTGACCAGGCACGTATTTCGTGTTTTATTTTTGAAATGTTTGCTAAAATCAATGTGACTGAGTTTATACTGAAGTGATTTTGTGGACAGCGTGGGAAGAGGATAGCTGACCAAAAGATGTATATACTTATAGTGGCGATGTTTCAAATGCGGTGATCAGAAGGAGAGCAAAGTTGTTTACGAGGTGTCTATATTGATAGAATATTAGAGACATACATGGACAAATTATTTGAGAAGAAACCTGTGGCAGATCAGCGACAATTTGTATTCAACTCCAGCTGACATGGCAACCAGGGTCCTGTCTTCATTAGCTAAGTGTAGACACAGACTCTCTAGACCGTGTGATGTAGACGGTGTAGACAGGGAAGTCCGTTACATGTGAACAATGTATTGATTACCATATTTCTTTTGGAGGGAGGTAGGAAGGATAGAGAGATTGGAAAAGATTTATTCAGTGAGCACAGACGAGCTGCAAACTAAGATGGCGAACTGAGGGCCTGTGGGTTGATTGGGAGTGACGTGATGAGGACTCAGTAACTGTGTGTGACGTGACGAGGGCTTCAGTAACTGTATGTGACGTGACGAGGACTTCAGTAACTGTATGTGACGTGATGAGGACTTCAGTAACTGTATGTGACTTGACGAGGCTTCAGTAACTGTGTGTGACGTGACGAGGACTTCAGTAACTGTATGTGACGTTTTCCGTTCTGGCAACGAGTGGACAGAGACTGTCTGGACGATGCTTGAGTTGCTTGAGAACCAACAGCAAAGCAGGAGCAGCCAAGCCATCCACGTCAATATGAGACTTTCTTCATTTCCACTTTTTTGATTCCTCCAAGATTTTCGAACATTTTTCCCCCTGCAAGTCAAACGTCCTTGAACCTTTATAAACACAGACTTGTGTGCTGGTTGTGTCTGTGTTTGTCTGGTGGCTGTGATGAAGGCAACCACGGTGTTCGGCTTTGCCACCCGACCAGCCACCTACAACCACGACAGAAAAATAAAGATCTGACTAGGGTAGGCGGAGGAAAGGAGGAGGAGTGCTGTGGTCTAGGGGTTGGTTGAGGGAAGAGGGAGGCACCACGTCAGACACTCCGCCATTTTTTGTAGCCTGCTGCCACTTTTTCTCTTTCTCGATTTCACTTACATACGGGTTCTGCCTCCTACGACTTCGCATGGTGAAGATTTTTTTCATTCTCACGAAGAGCGCCATCGCCATTTGTCTCAGACACGTTCGATAATTTCGTTTACCTTATTCAACGGCACGAAGCTTGTTCGTGCGCTTCAGGAGCTCGACCCTTCTTAACCAGACAAATGTTTGACCGAGTTTGGCAAAGTTTTCACGTGACGTTTATATGAAGACTTTTGCCAACTTGGTCAAACGTTTGTCCTTCTTTGTCGGTTCGTCGTGCTAGGTAGGACTGGCCACTCACGTGCCATGAGGTCGAGATAGAAGTGTGACAGAAGTGTGAGCTGCTGGATTTCTTACTTCAGTTCCAGAGCACGTGTTTGTCATCGACTGTGGTGTCGGGTTTTGTGCACGTGACCGATCCACAGCCTCCCTGTCTCTCAGAGGCTTTGTTCCTCGGCAGCTGACGAGTCAGACACTCTAGGCGAGGATTTAGAGTTTAGAGACGAGGAAATCTGATGTTTTCTTGCTTTTGTCACGTCTTCACTGACCTGCGAAGAAAGCATGAATTATCTCCCTTTCTTGCATTCTCGCCCCTGAACTGCGACACGTGATTTGGTCGGTCTCCCTTTGACCTTTCACTCACATCTTAACGCAGTCCACCCCGAGGGATTTCTACCGAGCAAATTAAACGACAGGAATAAATTCTCTCAACTCCTCACTCACATTGGGTTTTTAAGGACACCATTAAGTGGGTTTGGCGAGATCTCGTGGAGAAATGTTATTTGTGGGGTGGGAAGTGTGGGTAGAGTGGTGTGGTCACACTATTTCCCATTCCTCTTTTCGAAGCTGCTTAAATAGAAGTTTTCAAGCGGCATGTCAGGGTAAAAATCTTTAATAACTGAACTTCTGTGGATAGTAACTAAAGTTGGAGAGTCTGTGGAAGCTGAGGAATATAGCTTCTCCATTTCCCCACCTACCCACACATCCCACCACCATCATCCCACCACCATCATCCCACACATTTTTTGTGGTAATAACGGGACATGTAGCCTGTCTTTTGATGAGATCTCCGTCGGCTACAATGCATCCTTCTCATTCTCTGAACACAACGAATCACCTGTACCCGCCATCTCGGTTTTTTTCCCTTGTCGTCGTCATCATTGTTTTTTTTTTCTTTTTTTTTGGTCCGAAATTATTTGTCCTCTTCTCTGAGATTTCCATCTTTATTTGAGAAAAAGACTGAGTCAAAATGCAAGCAAAGTTGTAAATTCCTCCAAATCCGATTTCCGTTATTACTCTCTAAATATGGCGGCCATGAAAATCAGTAATCGTGATAGAATGGTAAAGGTACACGCGATCTTTTTTCTGATGGGCTGGGTCAGGGGTTATGATGACGATTCATGAAAAGGTGGACAAATAGGTTCTGTGGATGGATGGGAGCAGCAATGAGACTAGAAGAAATTGTAGCAGGTTTTTTTTTGACAGTACGAGACGACAGTATTATATGTTATCTGACTTGTTATTTGACGAGACAAAGGCGGCTTTCTTGTTAACAGACAGGATGGAAGGACAGCAGCCTGGAAGACATGGCAGCAAGTTATTTCAGAGACAGCAATATGTTATTTGACTGGGAGAAATAATATCATCATGATATTTGACTACAGGGAGACAGGAGATGTAAGTGGATTGGAAGTAGTGTATCCTTGTACTGGAGGGAAAAATTCTTGAAAATAAGGAAGAATATGGTCGTCAGGCGGGTGCTAGTACAGGGAGTGAAGGTAAATACTTATAGAGAAGTAAGCGAATAGCAAACCTCCATGGATGCGATGGGGAATAAAAGACACGAGAGGATTAGAGCACGGAGTGGTGCTAATGAACCACTCACCTCACATACACTCAAGAGACATGCATGGAGAATGTCAAGCCTGGCATTTCACTTGAATACAAGAACGCCGTGGAAGGGTATTGGAGATGACATTCGATGTTAAATGAGAGAAGGAGGCGTGAACACTCGTCAACATTGTGACAGCCTACCCGCCAGATGGAAATGTCTGGAGAAGGCTTAGTGTCACCCTGTGTGTGGCCAGTACAAGTATGAGAGCACGGACAAGACCCATTTGCACCCATGGGATGAATAAAAGATGCTGTGGAGGCTGTATCATCGTCTGTGTGCTGGAGCCGAGGGTGGGGAGGCGTCTATGTCGTTGACAGTCAAATGGGTTGATGATGGTTCAAAGGCATCACTGAGCTCTTCGGTCACGTGACCTGACCCAGCATTCATTTTTCTGTCGGGAACAAGTACAAAGCGCTTTACAAACATAGCTAAATGGAGCTAATTTGACTGAGGTTGAGGTTTCGCTGTCTGTATGCCAATGGAGGCCATGCCGGGATGGTAACAGGGTTTATCTACCTTGACATTTTTTTCAAGTTATTTTCACGATAAGCCAGTTGATATCTTGTCTTTGAGGCACTCATTTGTGAGTAATTAAATTTTACATTTGTGAGTGATGGCAGTTTGGTAAAAATCCTTCAAGCTGTTCTGCAGCCACCTGGTTTCAATTTCTATTTAGAAGGATAGCCCGTGGTTCTTCAGTCTAAGCCTTTGAAGAAATATGGTAATATTTAGTGATTTTATAGTAATTTAAAAACAAAACAGAACAAAACAAAACAAGGACAACACTGTTTTGCAAGTGATATGCGTAAGTAGCGGCTTTGGAAGAGTTAGGACTGGGGATCGAACCTTTCAGGGGGACAATGAGGTTCTTAGGCGGAGCTTTGACAGTTCAGAGACAAATTTATGGAATTAATGGGTAAAGATAGATTTGAGCATCCCTGTTTGTTTGTTTGTTTTTAACCAGGACGGTTTATAAAAACCCTTATATATTTACGTGTGTATGTGTCACTATTACTTTTATCAATCTGCGGGCGCATGCGTGTGTGTACGTGCGCGTGCATCTGTATGAATGGATGGATGTGAATTGATTGGGGATGGGTGGCAGAGTAACAGCAAGAGTGAATGGGTAGGTGAACGGGTGTGATATATAGAGCAAGTGCATGCTCACAACATGTTGCCTGGTGATTGATTCCCACAGCTCTATCTTTCTGCTTCAACGCTTCGTCAAGATGCTTTTCCCGAACCTCTCTCCTCCCCATCCCTCTCTCTCTCCCCTCGTGCTACTCTTTTAACAAAATCCTTGCGCCGTCGTGCATTTAGAGTGGCCAGCAGCCGCGCAATCTCTCTCTTACTCGCCCAAGTCTCGCCTGAGATGCTGTCGTCCACCCAATTTACCCTCCTGCAGCTGTTGTCGTGTTGCTCCAGCCCCGCGCCAAGAAAAAGGAGGGAGCATCGTGCCTATACATGCTCCTCCCTCCATTGCAGATTGATTTTTCCTTCAACTCGACAGTTAAAGAGCCGAGCCCAGGTCCTCTGTCCTTTCGTTAACGAACGCAATGCGATACCGACTGCAATGAGGACTTAAAAAAACCCGCGGAGGAGATTTGGGGGGAGGCGGTTAAGGGTGAGCGAGTTTTGGAAGGGAGAGAGTGAGAGAGAAAATTGCGTAATTTCAATGAATTGCTGTTTGTTGATATTGAGGTGATTTGTTGGTAATTTCGTGCAGAATGCAGATAAAATGTCGATGAAATGTCAGCCGGATAGGAGTCTGGTCGGGCGTTAAAATCTTGGTAGGATTATTTGCAGAATACAGGCTGGCGCATGACACGTGTGTGATTCCAGTCCCACAATGGTCCTAATCAGTTTAACTTTTTTATGTGTTTTTAAAGACGAAGATAAAAACAAATTATTTCAGCACAAGAAAAAAGAAGATACATCGTTATTTGCCAACGAAGAACTCGTCTGTAGGTATTTATCCAATTGTAGGCAGTTACAAGCCGCTGGTGTTTGTCCAGTAAATGGCTTCAACTGTTTGAAAGTCTCGCCACGGAGCAGACAGTTAGTCTGCCTGGAGAAGCAAGGGTGACTTTATTGCCAAACCTTTGTTCCCGTCTGCTGCTCCGGTCCCTGAAAACCCCGGGTCTCGATTCCAATCGCCGAATCGTTTTAATTTTGTGGCGTCCGATGGAGGGACTTGCAAAGGGTGGGGATGGGGTTGGGGGTGGAAGATGGCGATCGTGTTTGTGCAACGTGCCGCAAGATGGTCGCAAGATAGGCGAAAAAAAACCTTAAAAAGTGGTGACTTTAAGAGTGTCTAGGTTGAAAGGGTTTTATGTGGAATGCAGACCAGAGAGAGAGAGATGATGTATGTATACAGATACACAGCAGACTGTTATGTAGAGAGGTATTGTGGGTAGGGGTGGTGGATGGGCGCACGGTCATTATGGAGTTTTTTCCAAACTACGAGACAAGAAAAGCGTATCTCATCCCCGATGTTAACAAAACAAGAGAAATAAAGAACAGTATGTTTCATGTTTAAGTTCACAATACGAGACCGAAAACAAACAAGCAAAAAAATTTTAAAAAAAAATTAAAAAAAACACCACTTGATATTTGTGTCAGTCTTGAGGTCTAAGCGAAATGAATTTTGGGAAGATGTGAGTTTGTCTTTTTTCATTATTCTGGAGATTTTTCCCGTTTGATGTTGCACTCGATGTATAAGTGCTCCTTCATTGCACGAGTGGAAGAGAAAAGCGCGCAGGGACAGCTATCAGAACTCAGGCGCCACGACAGCTGGGGTCACGTGACTCCATGATGCTGCCTTTCAAAAAGAATAATTCCTTTCTCAAAGTTCGACAAATATGTGTAGAGATCCAGACTTTATTAGCAAGTTTTTTGTTTAAATTAAAAAAAAAACCAGTGTAGTTGAACAAGCAAATAATACAAGAGGAATTTTTGGTCTTTTTGTTGAGTTAGTTCCTGTAAGTAAGTGATTGCACGTGATGAGTATAGATAGATCAGTGGTTCTTATTTATTACAGTGTCTGGAGGCGTAGATTGCTGCGTCGTATTTTCTGTCTCAACGGTAACTCGCTGACTTTCAATCTTTTCTTGCCAGTTGTGTCTACCCATTTCTTTCTCTACTTTCGCCGCCCCCTTCCCCTCCGTTATTCGCGACATTTCGCCCTTCATCATCCGCAACTCCCAGAGATTGATTTTCCTCTGCCTCCCTCTGTGTGTGTGCGTGTGTGCATGTGCATGTGCGTGTGTGTGTGTGCGTCCATGCATAAGCAGGTCTGTGCAAGCGTAGATACATGCGTGTGTGTGTGTGGAATGCCAAAGCGTCAATCCTCTCAAGAGCCTTTAAGTCCCATTATCGTGGCCATGTCCTGTATGAAGTTTACTCATCATGTTAATCAAAATCCCAAGGAGTGGAGTGTTTGCCCCCAAACCACTGGCTTGATGTAACCTTCGCACACAACTTTTCCAAACGTTGGTCGAACGTTTGACTCCATTTGGCCGGTGAGGGTCTGTAGGTTGTACTAACCAGAACTGCTCGAAGTCTCTGGACGTATTTCAAATCTTCATTCTTTTTGTTCTTAATTTTGTTCTTCTTCTTCCTCTATTTCTTTAACTTCATCTTCTACTACTTCTTTCTCTTCATCTTCTTGCGTGGAAAGAAATGGAGAGAAAGGTGAGCAGAGGGGCACAGGGAGGTACATGATAGAGTTACATGGGGGCGGCGAGACAATGTGTTTATGTCGTGCCAGCCAGCCATGAGACCGGTACTTCTATGACAGAATGTAGCGACAACATGACAGAATGACACCAAGTGGCTTATACAGACCTACCTGGACTTCATTTCAAGCAGCAGTACAACAGACGCTTCCTCGGGTTGATGCCATTCTGTTTTGAGAAAGGTCTCTATGGGTAATAAAGCGCGTTTTCATTTCTTTCAGGAAGTTGAAGAAATATGAAGGCCTTGACTTCAAACATGATGTTCACCAAAAAAAAAAAAAAGTAGAGAGAGAGAGAGAGAGGTCAGAAATGAAGGACTGAATTTTCAGGATGCAGACAGAAATCTCATCATTCTACCTGTTGGATTTCTTCATGTGATACAAGCAGGACACTGGTGTGACCAGAAGACTAGGAAGACCACGATACGCGCAAGGAACTACGGATAAGAGGGTGAGTGGAGGAGGAGGAGGAGAAGGAGGAGGAGGAAGATGGGCAGTTTGGAGTAGGAGCAGATCAATATCCTCCCCACAGCTACAGTGAAATATGACTTGTGCTCTCCATCACTCACCCTCCCACACGAGGTTTGACTTGCTCGACACTCCTCCCTGACACCTTCCTCCCCTCTCCCTCCAAACTAACATTCATCCCCCAAATTCTCTTTCACAGGGTGCATGACGTCACAGACCACGGTTTCCCGTGCTCCCAGGGTGCTTCAAGAATAAAAAGTTAGCCAAGCGCAAACATCGGTTTGGGGGAATTCTCTACAAACAATGTTTAGACGGTTTCTTTGACTCATTGTTTTTACATCGCTCTGCGTTTCCTGAATGTTGTCTGACTTACTATTATTTAATATTACTTTATATCATACAGAAAATGTATGAGTTTTTAAGTCCAACTGTTGCATGTGTCGTCGTTGGAGAAATGTACTTTTTATAAGTTCAGACCCTGATGACGTATGATTCTCGCGATGTGTTCTGAGCTGACGTCATTAAGTCGTCTGCGTTTAGAGGCCTAACGGTTTATTTGTCCCTGGGACCTACTTGCGAATCTTCAAGTCCTTCGCAAGCTTTTATTTGTCTCAATTATTCATCATCATCATCATCATCATCATCATGATGATCCTCCTCCTCCTTATCATCATCATTACTGCCCATTTCACGACTTCACACTGTAACATCGCAACTGTATCTCAATATTTCTCAGTCTAGGCGGCGCTGAGTTCTCTATGGTGAAGGGAGGAAGAGAGAAGCCCTCCCCCTGGACACTCGCAGACCCCGCAGCCCACAGACAGACTACAATGTCTCATCGTCTCCCTAGCGACCAGACCTCAAAATGTGCAGCAAACACTTCGTGGATGTCAGACTTTTGAGATGAAGTCTATCGACTCACTTATTTTCTCAGAGGCAATCAGACACTTGCTCACTGTTTATCCGGGAAATTACTCGTGTAAGCTTTGAAAACAAGCAAGCTAACACGAGTCACACCTATTATTCTTGAATGTCTGTCAATAAACAGAAGATATTGTGAGAGAGCGATAGGAAGAGAGAACTTTAACTCCTTTTACTGAACAGACCCCTCGGCCCCTTTGAAAAGGGGAAAGTGAGCCCCAGAAACACCAAGTGTATACACAAATTATGATGAGACATTTCTAGTATTTATTTTAACCGTTAGGACTTTGGAATTTCAAGAGAACAACAAATATGATATAGAAATTCTGATATTCTAGAAAGAATTAAGGGAAACGTTCTAGGAAGTTTTATTTAAAACACAGGGAATATTACATCCCCGGTGTTAAAGGAGTCCACCGACTTCTTCTCTTCCAGAAAATGTTTGTAACTAACTTTTCGACCTGCTGCCATCCTACCTTCCCAGCTAGTCCACCTTTTGTCTCTGGGGTATGTGTGGAGGAATCTTGAAAATCCTGAGCATCGCTCGTTTTATGTTGGATGTCGGGGTAGGTTCTTTGGGTAGCGAGCTGGGGGAGAGTGTGAAGTAAGTCTCATTACCCCGGATTCCCGGACCCGCACTCCTCATTCTGCGTCTTCGCTTTTCGCATTCAAGTCAGGTTTAAAAACACATTTTCCCCACACTTTATCTTAGACTAATGAGCTGGCGGATGTTGCCCCTCTTTATCCCATGTTTCCCGTATGCTGGCTTGGAGTTAGTGGAGGAGGATGGTCCCTCCTTTCCACCAAATACCTCTGGCGGGCTGTCTCGGAACTACTGTGCTCGTGGATGTTCCTCCTCTCTGCCTCACATACTTTCTTGTTTTTAATGATTTATTGGGATTGGGGATTTCACTGTGAGGGACAGGCATGTTTGAAAGTCATCATCATCATCATCATCATCATCATCATCATCATCATCATCATGAGTAACGATTGTTACAAATTAATTAAGCTGATTTCTGTGCTAGTTTCTGCAAGTGGTTTAAGGTATGAGAAAAGAATGGTAATCTCTATGTCCTAATGGCAGAATGCTCGAGATCAGTGAGTGGTTCTCTGTGTCTAGGCCACGACATCTGTGCGGCAGAACCCAACCGTCTCCTTCCGCCGCCATTTAACTTCCATGCTTAATCAAATTCCCATTCGTTTTGGGTGTGCAGAAGGAGTTTTCTAGTTAATGGCCCGAAGAAACCTGGAATCTAGGACCCTCCAAATCACTTTTTACACAAAAAAACATGTTAATAAAGTATGACTTTTAAAAGAACAACTATGCAACAGTGAACAGCGGCGGTCAGGTAGGAAAGTATGTTTCACCATGAACAGAATTTAAGATCCAGTTCCCACTTCAAAGCATTTGTATTTCTTTGTGGACATGCCGCCCTCTAGACAGGATTTTGCTGTCGGGAGGTTTTTCTGGGTGCTGAGATTTCCACCCCTTTCAATCATCGTTTTTAGAGCTGGAATCACCACTTCGTGAATCCTTGTCATCAAACCAAGAAACCGTATAAAAGTGCAAAGATGTTATTTCGCCAGGATTCACTCACTTTCGCCATTTTCACCATCACTGCTCGCCGGACTCCTCTCCCAATCGTGAGAAGGAAATCTTTATTTGCTTTATTTCAAACAACATGTATAGTAAGTAGTGAGAACCAGAACTTCTCAATGTCTTCATTTATAACATTTCCTTTCGTCAAAACAAACAGCTCCGCTTGCTGATGACATTTTTTTGCTATTTTTTTTCGTGCTCATCGTTTGTTGCTGTCATTTTCTCGGAAATACTAATGGATTCCTGAGACAACTATAAAAATTTGCTGGGTGTTTGTTTCCTCATCGGTCAACCTCAAAATGTTGTCATCACCTCTGTAAACGCATCGAAAATGAAAGTGCCGAAAAATTGGGAAATGTCGGAATGGCGGACTTGACGGCGGCCGCTGTTGGCGGCGATGTGACCTTCTTGAACTCGAGCTCGTCCCTCGCTGTGACACTTGTGGGGCGCCGTTAGCGCCATCGATTCTCCATTAGCTTCATCCTCCGAGAACTTTCTTGAAAGTCTTCCTTCGCATCTTCTGGGTCTCTTGTAGTGATACTGCTGGAGACAGGGTACATTCTATCAACTGAACAACCTACTTTATTTCCGGTTTTGCACCAAGTCTTCCCTTCTCCTCAGAAAAATAATCACAGAAAAGTTGGAAAATATACTTTGACAAGAAAACCCTGCGTTGTGTAATTAAGGTACACATCGACGAATCCGGTTCGTTACTCTGAGCATGTTTTTGAGCAGAATGCTCACGCGCCGGCAGTGTTTACAGTCACATGACCAATCCAGAGTGGTGTCGCCGTCATCGCCATTCTCAAACATTTCCCAGTGAGTGTTGTAATAGAAGTTTGGTTTTGACAGTGTTAAAAACAGTTGAGGAACAGATTTGTGTTGAGTAGTCACGCGTGTACTTTAACCGTTATAAGCTGTTTCATTCTACAGTGTGCTCAGATAATCTGTTATATATATATATCCACGAAGCATGCGCTGTATCCGACAACGGTGACAACGGGAGCGATGTTTTACAAGCTGACATTTAGCAGTTCGCCTCCACAGTTTGGCCTAGTTGGATTAGTTTGAGTGAAACTGAGAAAAAAGAACAGAGTTGGGGTTGAGATGTAATGAAGACACTTCCAGGAGAAACAAATCGTTTGCTCGCAGCATGATGTTCTCGACTCAAGTAGACCCCTTGTACTCCACCCCAGCCCCCAGAGCTCCTCTCGTCGATGATTCCCACTATTTAACTATTTAATATATAAATGGTGAACCAATGGTAAAACTAAGGAGGCCCCAGAAAATTTTCTCTGGTATATTTTTCTTCCCTTTAACCTCTAGGGCAGTGAGAGTGAGATGAGTATTGTAGATACTCGAACTACTTTAAACAGTCAGTGAGTAACTGTAGGTAGCAAGAGCTCTCTAAGACTTGTGTGTGTGTGTGTGCTCTAATGTTCCTGACAAGAATTGTAATAGCACACTGAGTTTTTTTTAAGGCTTAGCTAATTAATTAAACTGAGAGACTCAGTAGACAGCACTGACTGTACCTCACCAACAAAATGAAACTAATGACTTGTTTAGTTGTAGGATGTTTATTTTCTCTTAGTGACTTTATGATTTAGTTCTGTTGAAAATGTCAGATGATGGATGTGGTGATTAATTTATTTTGTAATGTTGTATGGGAGCAGCTAAAATTATTTTTAAAGTAAGCCTGCAGGGGTATATTGTCAAAAGAATTTTACTGTAGCCTTTAGGGATGTGTCTTCATGTTTTTACAAATGTCTTTATTACTATCGACTGATCTCTGAAACCGAAGACAAGACAAGAAAATGTTTGAGAAAAGTCTTTATTCTTCGCTTGACTCTGTGGGACCTAAGTAGGTCTGTGTTTTTGTCAGTGCTGGTTTAATTGCTTTCCCTTTCTAAAATGATATTTTAGTACTACATACTGTTTAGTTCAATTTTTTACTCAAAAATCAAGATCAATGGCTTGATCATATCTCAGAATGTTCCAGAATGAATCTGAATCTTCCAACCCACGTAAAAGTAGAATTGAAAGCAGCTGCGTACCTCCTATCTATGGCTCAGACCTTGGAAGGATTGGTAAACCACTCAAAGGTACATCGCAGTCTCAGATAAAAGGTTTTCAATGAGAAACATTTTCTTAAACATTTTAAGTCAGCGAGCAGCTTCTCGGTTTGAACTGCTGTTTGAGTTTTTTTGTTTGAGTCTGTGATTTTGTGTGTGTGTGGTGATTTTCTTACTTTCCTCTTTCCCTCCCTAAGCACCACGACTGGGAATTTCAGCTTAACTGTCCTGATTCTAAGCCCTGACCATTGTTACCGAGCAATGGACCTCTTTCAGATGGGCGCCGACCGTGACCTTTACCTGCTGTGGTGAGGTCAAAACTTAATGGACGGTATATAAACAACAATCAGAACTAACGGGAAATGGTGAACAAATACTTGCTGCTATGAAACATGTAAGAATGATTCAAGACATACGGATCTTACTTTGCTAAGGATCCATGTCACGTACAAGGAATGGATTTCCCTGGAATGGATAACCGAAAGTTCATTATTTTAAGTGCGAAAAATGGATTAAGGTGTGTGACTACCGGACTCCAGAAGATTGCACGTTTACACTCAAGAAGATGAAGAGTCTTTCATTTATTTGTACAAAAGATTTTGGTGGTGCAGAAGGTCCTACACCAGGATACACAGAGTCCATAGCAGCGTCCGCGTCTAATGGGGAAGTGAAAGGGTTAAACACAGAAACTACACAAAAACTCTCCTTGGATCGGAAGGATTTAATCCAGTTTGCTCTGGCGAAGACAAAGAAAAAAAGTTCCATTAATTCTTGGGTTTTTTTTTTAAAGACAGTGGAAAGTCTTTTTAATGTTTTATTTTTATCGAATGGTTTATAATTTGTTGTGTGATCTCAGAAAAAAGTCTTTATTTACCCACCATCAATTTCAAGCTCTATTAATATTATATTATTATATCATATAGAAGGTTTATATTTTATCAGTATGCAACTTCCCGTCATCTCCAAATTAGTTCCATTCACAAGAAAGTGAAATACTTTAAAATCCTATTTAACAAAATATAATTCACTACAGATGATATTAATATTTTATTAGCCGCATAGCAAACTTTTTCAATGTGAGATTTGGATTTCTTTAATACTTCTTCAACTCTTTTTGCAATATTTGCTAAGGGCTGTGCTGTGAATTAAAAAAAACTGTGACTGAATAAGTAAACTTCTGTTCTAATATCAACAATAAATTATGCAGACATTATTTTTTCTTTGCAGCCCAAGAAGGGTGTGACACAGATGTGACAGATCGGTGCAGGTCTGAAAAACAATCAATCAATGAAACAAACAAATAAACAATCAAACAAGCAAACAACGGCTCAGTGTCGCTCAGTTGTACTAAATCCACCTGCTTGTGGAAATCTTCTCTATGAAGAAACTAAAAATGTTACACAGCCCAACCCTTGGTAAACTTTGACAGCACTCAGTGAAGTGAAAAAGGATCGTCTGCTGGAAAATGAATTTCTTTCTGTTTGCTTTGTAAATCGATGTCGGTGGACTGATGCCGGGCGTCTTGACTCCGCGAGTGAATCCCAATTTTCGACATGTTTAGTCAGTTTAAGCAAGTTTTCTCTTCTGTAGTGATTTATGGAAATTCCCGCTTTTGTAGATTCTCTTCTAGGCTTGTAATATGGAGATTTTTCAAAACTTTTGCTGCTACATTCGGTCGGTCGTCTGTATAATGCCATCACGTTTAGCTCGCGCCAGAGAAGACAACTCTGAAATTGCCAAGAACGATAATCATCGGAAACAGGTCCATTGCTCCTAATTAGCATCTCTTGGAGCAGAAGAAATGGAACATAAAAAGCATCATGAAATTATCAAAATCTGGTTGGATTCGTCTAGTTTGTTGTCATTCCAGCTCTCTCCTTATCATTTTATTTACCGAAAGAAACACCGTACTGGCTAGTAAACATATTACTACATATTGTTTTGATTAGAGAAATACACATGTCAAGAATTGTTGATTTCTAACTCTAATGTGGAAACCCTAAACACAGTAATCCTTCACAAGTCATGTTCATAACCCTTGACCCTCACCAGTCATTTACATGTACGAGCCGTTTATTCGAACTATTGTGCACTACGCCATCTTTTATTTTTCAGTCGACGAATTCAGTGAAAATGGCCGCCGATTTAGAAGTGCTCGGAGGACTTTTAAGGTTTCTGGGTTGAAGAGCAGTTAGTGACAATGGGACTCATGTATCTCGGCTAAACCAACATGGTGCTACGATGCTTACTTTAGCTGATTGCTAAGTCTTAGCCATCTACAGTTCAGAGTTCTTGACCCCTGACCTCTCACCGTAAGGTTGACAATCAACAAGCGATAAACGATAATTTCTTTAATCTAGATTTTTTAAACTTACATTGAATATCGCTGTATAAGTCAAGATACGTAGTTCAACTGTCAATATTCTTTCTTTTTTCCTGCCTCTGCAGAGTGTGTGTGGGTGGGTGGATGGATGGATGGGTGGATGTTTTCGTCTTCCATCAACCAAAAATCTTTCAACAGATCGATGGACCACTCTTCACAAACTCTCGTAGTTTCCAGGAAAGAAAGAAAGATATAAAGGAATGATGCGAGTGGGAAATGTTGGTGCGCTTGAACACGATCTTTAGAGGTTGCCGCAAACGACAGAAAAATTCGTTTCAAAGAGAGCGCACCCTTTGTTTCTCTCTTTGTGAAAGTACACTTTGCAAAAAGTCCTTAAGCTTCACTTTCCTGCCAGCATCTGTAGTCTGCGCCCATCTGGTGTGAGCCCTGCACCTCAACAGCCGGGCGTTTGAGGCTTTGCCAGCAAATTGTCTCAGACCCAAACTGCTCTTGCAACTCTGAACCCTTCCAGAAGTTTGTGGTTTTGTTTGGGGTGAAGGAGTACACACACTCCGCGTATTAAAAGTGAAATATTGCTGGCATTGGCAGTCGGGTCTAATTGACCCTACAGGCTAAGTCTTTCCATGGCTTAGCTTCTCGACACGAGGAGCCATAAATTGTATTGTGTGAAGCAGGACCAGCATGCTGCCGAAACAACATCAGGCACAACCGGTATTCAACTTCAACGCCTGTAATAAAGATGGACGCCCCTTCCGGCATTTGAAGTTGAATCTTTATGTGGTGTTGCTAAATATATCACCTCAACACCATGCAAATACTTCTGCTAGAGAATGAGAATAAACCATTATTCACTTTGGGGACTGTTATAATTCAGATTGGTCATACTTCCTATGAGCAATACAATTTTTAATAATCTGAACAAATATGTGAAAAAGGAACCGGAGGTAATAGAGTTTCACTGACAAATCCCTCCCAAAACTAAAAATTTAATAACATCCATGAATCACTATAAGCGTTCCTTCAAGTGAGAAAATTAGATTTCCTAAGAAACGCAAACTTCTAATAAGAATGTAAATATTTTTGTAAAGAAAAAGAATTTTATTATAAATTCATGCAAAGCTTAGTCACATGGGCAGTCGAGGTTGATGACATACCCAAAGAACCGAAAAGATTTTGCGATCAGAACTCAATAAATATTACACAACAAAGTCACATGACAGCAAAGGTTTGAGAGACATATTGGTCAAACACATGTTTTGCGAGTACCAGCATCCAAAGTTATCCAAGAGAGCGAAGTTCAGAGATAAGTCTTGCTAAGTACCTGAAGCCGTGGTTGTCACGAGCTCTTGAGTAGCCAGATGCTTTTGTTTTCCTATCTTCATTATCTTCTTCACGAAACCTCGTACAGAACATGTCGGAGATGACACACCATGACCGACACAAAAAACGTCTTTGACGTGAATAAACCTTGCAATAAAGAGAAAGACATCAATTATCTGGTGGTGTTACATTCGTCCGCCAGACATTAGTAGAACATCTGCGTTGTTGCCGTTGTTATATTTGAAAGAAAGGAAACATGCACTGGGGAATGTAAGTTTTGCACGTGCAGCAAAACACTCAACGATTATTTGTTACTTTCTCCTCGTAACATTAAAATAAAATTTCGGTCTGTGATAGCTTCAGAAATCGTCGTCCACTCAGCCTTTAGAAGAGCTGACGACGACGCATCTTTAGCTGGCTGTCCTTTCAACCAGTCAGGCCCAACGAAGGACCTCGGAACACGCGCTGAATGCGAAACAAAGAAGCGAAAAGCGTACCGAGCCGAAAGTCACGGAAACATGCTTTCAAGCGAAGCACAAAACACACACACACAGAAATTCTACCGCGACACTGTGCTTTGTGGCGCATCTGATTCACACTGGCAGGGGCCGCTTGGGGGCACCAAAATGGAAATCCAGTCCATATTGCGGTCAAGGAAAAAATTTGATCAACAAAATTAATATGCTTCATATTCTTGGTTTAGGATTAAAGGTAAGCATGGGGCTCTGCTTCTGCCAACAAAAAAATATTAATTTTGAAGACATACAAACTTTTACGACAGAGATAAATAATACAAGCATGTTCACCAAACATTATGTTGGCTGTGGTAAAGTCTAACTCCAACGTAAACAACTCCGATTGGTCAAAACTTGTGGGGCTCTGTGGAAGGATGGAATTACTTTTTTGTGGCCTCATGGAGCGGCATGCTTTGACGAGCAGCTGATCTTCGGTCCCGCAGGACGTCATTAGAGGTGATCTGCACCCAAAGCCGGGGACAAAATGCGAAGCCCAGTGAACAATGTGACATCAGGGAGCTGACCACCATGAAGACCACCACCACAACCATGACTGACAGCAGATTTCTACTCAGCGGAACAAATGCAGCAAATATTCCGCTCGGAACCCAACTGGTAACCCCACCAACCGCCGTGACATCACCGACGTAAAGTCAACCAGGTTTCAGATGGTAATCGTTAGGTTAGGGTCCATCTGACGTCAGCCCCATAGGGATTAATGGTTGAAATGGCCGCCACCAAGACTTTTGCAGCGACCTAAGCTTTTCCGGTGTCCGCTCTCAGAAGAAACACATACCTAGAGTGATGGAAATTCTGTACGGATTTTCTTACTGTGGTATGAATCTCATTTCTTCACCGGCTCGGTGACTCCTGTCACTCTGGTCCTGCCAGGTTCCCATTCATCACGTGACCTTGGGGTACCGCTCCTTACTTCAATCTCGGGTCCAATCTTTCAAGGGGAGCTCATGTATAATGCATCGCAATTATTGGTAATGTGGCCGGCCATCTTACGGAGCAGTCAGCAGTTCTCGGTGCTTGACTTCTGGAAGGAGGAGAGGTGGGTTAGGAGGGTAGGGGAGAGAAACGAGGCGCTGACCGCCATCGTGGACGGGTTATCGTTCTTGTGCAGCCCCTGCAGGTCGACGGCTTGACCGGGTTTCTCCATTATTTCTCCGCTTGCACACGCGTGAGCGCGAGGGAGTGAAGGAAAGGAGAATGTCGTCAGTTGGGGTCACCACGGGCGGCTGCAGGTTAACTCTCGGCCACAGCAGACGCCGAGCATTGCCCTTTGACCTGCAGAATGCTAAGCTTCGCGTTTTGCTGGTGTTGCATTATTGTATTTTGTAACAAATCAGGGTTACGATCAAGTCACGTGCAGCACGAGAACTCAGTACAGCAGGCTGACGTCACACCACGTTTCAGCACGTCGTCGTCACGTAATTCATTGCACGTAATCAACGTGAAGTTTATTTACGAGCGGTGTGCAGTCCTCCTCGCTTTTTGTCTCGCGACTGTGTCGGGCTGTCTATCCCTGCTAGACAGGACTAGGATCAACAGGACATTAGGGAAGCTTTCTTTCTTCTTACTTTTATAACCAGCGCCAACAAGTTGCTTAGAAACTAACATAAAAAGAGGATAAAGCGTCATACAGCCTACAGAAAAACTGCCTAGGATGAGAAAATTGCTGAATGTGATGTGTAAAAATGTACAAAAAGTGTCATACAGACTAGGATCAGCAGGGGAAGGGGTGAACTGTCACTAGGATACGGTTATGTTATGGATCTCAACACTATCCGTCCACTACACGTACTCTTACTTGATGACTGTAGCAGAGGGAAGAGGGGTTGGCAGTAGTGGTGGGAGGAGACATTTTGCAGCGAGATACCCGTGCGAGCTTTGGATATTTCAATTCTGGGTGTCTTCTATGTTTTGAAGTGAAGCATACTAAGTATACAAGCCATAGTTATAAAGTAGGAGGTAGAACTACCCCAGGGGCGAGTTAAGGACCGCAAGTTCTTCATGGTCTAGGTCTAGTGACTATCAAAAGATCATCTTGCATAAAGTCCATTGTTCTGTGGCTAGATGCACAACATGTTTTTAAAACTTAAAGCTGTTCTGAAGAAGGAAATTTAGGAACATTTTTATAAAACACCAATCCCCTCTCTCAATATGAAGTTGATATGTTTTAATTAACAGTGAGTGTGCTAATGACAAGGTTAGAAATTCGAGCGGTAAAATATCTCAAAACGATATCTTATTCACTCCCGTCTCCCACAATCCAGTTCCCCTTTCCCCTCCCTCTTTCATCAGATTCATTGCATTCTTCAGTATTTTTAATATTTTTCTCTCCTCGTAATCAGTCGTTTCTCAGTGAGCCAGTCACACTGTCGGTCTTATCAATCAGTTGGGGTCACAGCACGGTGCAGAGTTTCCAAATCTCTTTCTTTCACGATCGATCTCGTGTATCAGCGCCTGGGGCATCCGCAAGATACGGTTTGCCAATAGACGGGTGGGCTATACACTTGGTATCCTCCGCCGACAGACCATCCTCCTAGTGGGGGACTACGGGTGTCTGCATCTGAAGGCAGCACAAAAGAAGCCAGAGTTTTGGCAGTTTCTGTGGGGTCACCTCGGCGTACCCTCGGGACAGTCGTATGTAGATGTAATATATAGGAAAAGTTAAAATAAATATGCAGAGGCGATGTTGTCGATGGAATGTGTGTGTGGTTTTATTTTTGGAAAGGTGGGTGGATGAGTGATGAAAGAAAGAAAGGAATAAGAGGATGGGTGGAATGAGAACTAACATTTCTGCTCGTCGTGTGCGCGCGCGCGCGCGTGTGTGTGTGTGTGTGTGTGTGTGTGTGTGTGTGTGTGTGTGTGTGTGTGTGTGTGTGTGTGTGTGTGTGTGTGTGTGTGTGTGTGTGTGTGTGTGTGTGTGTGTGTGTGTGTGTGTGTGTGTGTGTGTGTGTGTGTGTGTGTGTGTGTGTGTGTGTGTGTGTGTGTGTGTGTGTGTGTGTGTGTGTCTGTGTGTGTTTTCGTTCAGGCGACATCAACAACCTTAATTATCTTTGAAAAAACAGAAAATTATTCAATAATTATTGGCCAGGGCTCAACAACCAGTGGTTACAGTCGGGTTCTTCAACGATTCCCGCTTCCAAAAAAAAGTGTTTCTAGAAAACCTGTCAGTAATATTGAAAATTCACATCGATTTGGGATCTCAAGACGGCGGTTAAAAACACCATTGCTTCCGCACTTGTCACAGGCCCTGTCGGTAATCAATTATCCTGGTAGGTAATCTCTCCGGCATTACCCTAGCTGGTAATATTATCCTGTCTGTTCCTGCCCCTCTGCAGGTAGTCCTTCAGCTTGATTAATGGCTGTCGAATGTGTTTAGAAGCCCGAAGATCAGAGAATTCTCCTGCTAACTGAAGCGGTCCGTGGACTAATTGCTCTCTAACCAACCATTGATGTCGACAGTCCGTGAACACAACAGTTTGTGAGACGACAGTCCAGCAACGTTCGTTTCTGGTTCTCAACACATGTTTGGACAAAGATTCCTGGATTACTGGATAAACTAAGAGTATTTATTTCACAGTTGTCCACTTGTTTCCCAGCATACAACTGACAACAATTTGTAACATATCTAACATCTTTCATCTGCGTGTGAAAATTTGAAGTGTTTGTTGATGTGTGTGTGTATATGTAAAGATGTGTTGTCTCTCCATCTCTCTTTCTTCATCTATCTATATATATATATGGAGGGTAGAGATGGGCAACGTGTCAGGCAGGCAGTTAGAAGCTTGATATAATGAAGGCCTTTTGTAAAATATACAGAACACACTAACCTTTGGCCAAAGCTGTTGCTAGCCACATAGAGTGGATTTCACCGAGACATACGAGCATACACACATAAATGTCTTACTATGTTATCTCTTGCTGCAAACATGAATAAAACAGACCGAAGAAAGTTCTCGCTATCTATTTTCTTATGACAAATGCTTAAAATCTCGAGAGCAGAAAATTGTGATTGCTAGAGAGCTTGAAGCAGAAAGCAAACTCAACAGAATGCGCTCGACTTTCCCTAACAGAATTTCAAATAAACGACCCGTGTTCAATCAACGAGATCTCAACATGACATGGAAGCCAGCAAGTGTCGCCGCCTACAGTGCAGACCTACACCATCACCAGGCACGACAGGAGCCTACAAGATGCGAGTTTCAGCATCAGACACTGATTGTGAAATAACAGACGGAGAGAGAGAAAAAGTGTGAAAACTCTTCTTACAGAAGTGAATCCTTCCACAGACATTAAAGAAAAGCTCTGAGTGATGTTTGGTCGACTGTCTACTACCTTCAACTGTAACCGCCATTCGTTTTTCAAAACCGTCGATTTAATTAACATGTTTTAATCGCAAAAAGCAGGAAGTTATAATTAATACATTCCTTATAATTGTTAGGACCAGCCCTCTCTCTCTCTCTCACACACACAGAGGAATATACTTTTCCTATCATTAAGAGTAGACCATTTATTAATTAAATAAATACACTTTGCATACAAAAAGTCAGCATATTATTTATTAAAACTACGGTTATTTGTTAACTGTGCTTATAACTGGTATGCCGTTCATGTACAAGTAAGTCATTGTACATCTACAGTTCAAATAAGTAAAAACGGCTTTAGTTTCTGAGTCAATTCGAGAATTCTATCCACTCCCCTTGCTTGGTCGAAAAAGGTGTCGACTATGTTAGCAGCCGTACATGTTCTCTCCAACAATCAAAAGTGAAAGACCTGAACACCGTGCCGGACTCTGTCCAGTTTTGCTTTCATTAGTTTGCTTTGTTTCTGTTGTCCACAATCTAAAATTTTAGCTTTGACAAGAGCCGGCCCCTCTATCCCTCTTGATTATCATAATCGCTCCTTGTCGATAAAGCTGACATCGTGCAGCTCGTATCAGACGCTTGCTGTAGACGACTATCAGCTGAGCCATGCAGGACCCAAGAGGCCAGTTTGCACACGGCACTCCAATGACAGCTTAGTGCTGATTGGATGTTGCCATAGACACAAATCTAAATGGAATACCCTCATTGGTTAGTTATTTCTTGCTACAGGAGCTTTCGCTTTAGAAGTGATAGTTCCAATGTTTGTTCTAATAATAGCTCTTGTTTTGAATGACATCATTTTGTCCAAAGCAAAGCAAACAAAAAAGCAAACAAACAGCAATGCAATACACAGCCAAAAAACAACAAACAAACAGAAGTTGGAGGATGAAGTGTTCATCGGTGTTCATACTTGACGGGAGATAACTTCTCGCTCGACTGAACTCTTCAAACACGGTTTATGTGTTCACGGAGAAGGAGGAGCTGGACTAACGGCGGAATGTTCCTCACAAGCCGGTGTGTAAACTGTCAGTGCATGTCGACACAGCTTTCTACACAGGGGCGAGCTGTCTCCTCACAGAGGGTGTAGAGCCTATTTCATCATCTTTATCTCCACCAGTTCTTTCTCTACATAGAGAATGGAGACTTGAGTGTGTATGTGTGCGTGCTGATTTATATATATATAGATAGATGTGTGTGTATGTGTATGTGTGCGCGCGCCTCTGTTCACGCACTGATAATGTTTTGTGTTCACCCACGCACCTACGTGCGAATACAGAAGTGTGTGGGTGTTCGCATGAGGTGTGCAAATTGGTCTAATTAAATAGATGGACAGATCTTACAACAATGTCTACTTCTCTAAAAGAATAGTTTCGTTTCAGGTCAGCTTTAAAAAAATTGTTTGAGGTATTACAAATACTTTTTACCTTAACCTGTGATTTATTTACACCCCTTTCATTTTTGCAGATTCGTAAACATTACAATAACAGTTTTAAACCTAGTGAATTGTGGTAGCTTGTATTTGAAGCTGGTGGGGAGGGGAGACTCTGCAAGAAAATAGTACATCACCGGGTACAGAATGGAGAAACTTCAGAACAAGACAGAATAAGAATAAACCCGTGGCTAATCTCTCCCCTTCGCTGTCATGGTACCTCTGCAAAATATTTTCCCAACTTCCGAGAGCCCCATACCCTTCCTGTCCTGAAGGCCGATCACATTTTTGTTTGTAATAAATCAAAGTCGTGATGGTAAATTCCGCGAGCAGCTAAATGATCGAAGCACTAAATCGTCGGGTGTAATAAACGGGTGTCAGGTGCCTGTGCAAACACCCGGGCATCAAAGGGAAGGGCGAGAGGTTTCGTAAACAAACAGGGACTTAAAAGAAAAATAACAGAACATCACACGACTTGTTGAGATGAAAACTCAAAGACTGGAAGAAAAGTTAAGACCAATGGCATTAAAAGATATCCGCTCGCCACTGCTGGGACCGACAGCAAATCCAAGAAAGCTCTGGAACTTTGGTTCTGCGTCACGTTGACCTCAGGGTCAGGTCGAGGAGGAGGAGGAGGACAGACCGAGCTGTTGTTCCACAATAAAGCAGGTGTTGAAAGACTGCCTTCAATGGGTGAATGCCAACACGTTTCCAAGGTTTTGTAGAAATACAGCTTAGCTTTTTTTTGAAAAACAAACCCAGAATTTGGAAACCACGGTAACCAGCAACACCAGCTCACATCTCTCCGTACATAAAACGTTCATAATTTCATAGCATAAACTGGCGGCAAGACATTTTTATGTTTGAAAAATAGAATAGAAGACAATTTGGGGAAACCGTTATGGAGATGAATTAATAAGCTCCGTTTCTAACGGAGGTTTTAAACAAACATTAGCCAGGATTTCAGACAAACCAGAAATGAAAGTGGATGGGGCAGTCCCTGCAGGAACCATAAACAATCACAAGCTGACATCAAGGCTCTGGATGTGGCGAAGATAGGACGGAAAAAATGAAGAATAGATGACATGGACGTAGGGCTACGTGATCACAGACCGTATATTAGTTGATGA
Organism: Pomacea canaliculata; assembly: GCF_003073045.1. Lineage (NCBI taxonomy): Eukaryota > Metazoa > Mollusca > Gastropoda > Architaenioglossa > Ampullariidae > Pomacea > Pomacea canaliculata. The sequence continues at coordinate 9,711,425 of NC_037593.1, forward strand.
TTTATTTAGTTACTGGCTGTCCTCCACCCGTGTGTGGTAAGAGTCATTACCGGCCTGTCACGTGTCCCTTCATTCAATGTCACTATGGATATAGTCGTCTGCTTCATGCACTACTAAAGCTAACTAGTCTAAAACTTTATGCAAGAAAAGGAAACAAAGGTTTCGTGGCATAAAGAAATGAAATTGTTGCTCGTGGGTTGCAGCGTTGCTGGCAGTTACAAAATGTCCACACGGCTGAGAAAGTTGGAAAAGCTTGCATCATGAACTTCTGAAAAAATAATGTCTGATTTGCTATGATTCTAGAAGCTTGAGAAAACTGAGAATTAAATGATTGGTTACATTCGTGTGATAGATAAATATTTGTAAGCGAAGTTGTCTGCGCCCAGGGTCGGTGGACAGATGGCATGCTTACACCTCCTCGTCGCAAAACTTATTATTTTATTGGAAAGGAGGGGTAGATAATCAGTTAGTTGTCCTTTGACTGGTACCTGTCGTTAGAAAGACCACATGGATAGAGGTGGCAGTGGACAAAGCCAGCTACTTGGGCAATAGTCAGCAGGTCCTGGACAGGATGACCAGTCTTTGATGTTTGTTAGTCAGTTCTTCCTCTGACCACCATCTCCCTCCGATGTACCCTGAAGGTCTGCTGTCAGCGCAGGGTAAAGGGAGAGCAAGTTGTGGATATATGAACCTGTGGGAGCTAAAAGAACCGAACTAGAAGACACGGACAGTCGATCCATGTTTGAAAAGTGCGGAATAATGAGAAGACTCCCGGCAAGACTGGAGTACGGACACCGAGATGAAGAAACGAAACTTTCATGTGACAGCAGACGAGCACATAATCTGCACAGGCAGCAATATGAAATAATTTTTTATATACAGAGAGATATTTTGACAAACTAATTAAGCTTTTGAAAACACTCACCGCTCACTGGTGTGGGCCTGCGGCACTTGGATCTGTCTCCGTGGTTTCCCCACACTGGGGGGCACTCGGCCTGACAGCTGTCCGGTCCTGGTGGGAGTCAGCAAACACTTTTTTCTTCCTCCATTTTCATAGAGTAGCGACTGGCTTACAGACACGTCGACAGATCATTATTTGCACGCTGGAAGCAAGGTCGATTGAAATAGTCTCCCGTCCAACCACAATCGTTACTGTCCGCAAGCAGAAAGCCTCCACAAAGCAAATATTTCTTCAATTTTTTTTCGCGGGGTTTGAGCGATGTTCGGTGGGGGGTAACTTCCCTCCAACCCCTTTCCTTAATAAAGTGACGAGAAGTGACGACCTGTAAAGGCAACGGTCTCTCCTTAGGCGTGGAAGCCTGGTGACGTCACGTCAAACTGTGCACCTAACCGCTGGTGCGTTACGTCACTGGCTGGCGGGAGGTAGTTACGACTGCTCGCGTTCACACTGGCCGCAGGTCTGGAGGAGATGCAGCTTCTGGTAGAGAGCTTTCTGCTCATAATGAACGTGCGTGTGTGTGTTGGTGTTGGTGTTGGTGTCGGGTGGGGGTGTGACGTAGTGGGGAACGCCATAAGCGCTGTATCGATTACAACCATTCAAACAGATCGCTTGCTTTATGACCAAGAAATTTCTCCTTTTTTTCTGCTGTTTGGAGAGAGTGACAGATAGATTCTTGTAACCACCTTAGTCTTGCTTTACAGTCCAGTTGAGAGAAACTTTTATCGCGGTGGCGTACAGGGACCGTTACGTTCAGATATATGAAACATCCATTACGGGTTGTTGTTTTCTTTTTTACATTTCTGCCAACGCCTCTAGGTGTTAACCAGAAAAAAGTCCACGTCTCCTTTACATCTTTTCGCAGCTTTCACAGCATTAGTTGCAGATGGCGAATTGAAGGTGCAAAGAGAAAAAAAAATTTCTTCGTTCGCGGAAATTAATGGCAGATGAGTGCGCATCCCTCGAGCAAACTGTGTTCTCGAAGGCCGAGGTAGAAATGCTCGCACGTCACTCAAATTAGCATTTTTCGCGGCTTTCTTGATTGACGACCGTAGCAAGGATACTTCCTTAACTCCATCAGCTTCAATCATTTGAGAAGAACTTCATTGGTGTTTGTTGTTAATCGAAATCCACTGTAGTTGCGGCAGAAGTGGGTGTTTGCGTGTGTAACCCCGTTTGACCTTTTTGTTGTCTCGAGGCTCGTGATCACGACTCTGACCAGTTGTCCCTGAACTGGAGGACTCAGAAAAATTAGGCGTCGCTAGAATTATTTATGTTTTTTAAAATGTATTACTTTAAGATATTGCTGTTTATTACTGAGATTGCTTCATTCATTCTAATCTCGACTGAGCTGATCACATTGCATCAATCAGACAACCGTCGCTTGACATCGCCGCTTCTTAGTCCTTTAAAGCCTCGTTTCAAATACTGATATCGTTTCATCTCATCTCAGACGGTAATCTCAATCATGTCAGTTAAACAGTTAATCACAGAGACGGTGAGATCTCGTGCGTGACGTCACACAATCATCCCGTGACGGTGTTGATATAACGGTTTATTGACCCATCGTCACTGGCTGCGTCAGGCACTCGTAGACAGAGCAGGTGACGCGTCAGATCTGACGCTTCCGCTTAACCACCGAGCAGCTAAGCCGCGCCGGCGCTGGGTGGAAGGGGTTAAGATAAAACGTCAGACGACGACGTGTGGACGTGGCGGCCGGTGGCAGTATGGCGGCTGATGACACCCACGAGGCTGATGACGATGTGCTGCGATCTCTGGCGACGCCAGGCTCTCGCCGCTTGTCCAGAGGCAGGAGAGAAGAGGGGGAGATGCTCACGGCACGGGTGGCAGGCTCTGATGCCGACGAGTTATCTGACGCAAACTGTCTGGCAGGCTGGCTGGTTGGCTGGTTGGCTGGCGTAGTTTATTGCGCACGATCGAGGATGTTGGAATCCTCGGCTCACGCAGGCATGATGGTGGGGGGTGAGGGGGTGAAGGGGTGGGGCTGGGAGAGAAATCAGAACTGTTAGGGACTGGGGTAGAAGGTCTGGAGTGAGTGGATCACCTGCTTGTGTGTGTGTTCTGCTCTTCTTTCGACTGCATCCCTCCCCACGCTCCCTCCCACGCCCACCCGTTCATTGGTTGATGTTGGACATGGCGTTGTGTACAGCGCGCGCTGTATGTCGACTGACGTGAACTGTTGTCACAACTGTAACGGAAAGTTAGCATCAACACTCCACTGCCTACAGGTGTTTGTACAGGCAGATACTTGTGTGTTTGTGTGTGTGAGTGCGTGTGCGTGTGTTAGCTTGCGAGTGTGGGCGAGAGAAGCAAGAGGTTGTTAGTGTGATCTTCAACGAAAGGTAGTTGATCCGTGTCCGCCGTAAACGCTAACTGATTAGCGGTTCAATACCTCAAGAAAAAAAGAATTGTCTCATAGAATGCACTTTATAAACTATTTGCTGTTTATGTTGAAATAATATCCCTTCATTGATTCTCACATGTTTGACAATTACCTTTTGCTAATATAGAGACCAAAGTGTGTCTGTGTGTGTGTGTGTGAGAGAGAGAATGTATGTGTGGGTGTAAGAGAGAGTGTGTGGGTATGAGAGTGTATACGTGTGTGAGGGGGTGTAAGTGAGAGAAAATGTATTAATGTGAGAGAGAGAGTGGTAGTGTACGTGAGAGTGTGTGTGTATGAGGGTGTGAGTAAGAATTTATGTGTGTGTGTGTGCGGGGTTTTAAGAAATAAGATAGTGATAGATAGATATAGTGAGTGTGTGTTTCTGTTGCCCTATGACATACTCTGAGTTCTGCATGATGCGACTTACAATCTGAGGAACGATGCTTCACACAGAAAACATTTGCTTCTTTACTTAGCTGAAACGAATCTGATATAAAATCTCTTTCAACCCATGCTTGTAGTTTAGCTGAGGCTGTTCCTTCCAGTGACATTTCTGTTACAATATATCGAGATTACTATTAGGACAATACATGCCATCCTCAGAGACACCAGACCAGACAAAGACTTTGACTACCAAGTGGTTCAGGGCTGGACGTAGGTCTCATTGCTTGGAACAACTGTGTGCACACAGGTCTGTCCACTGGACCGTGAACTGTTTATAAACACATCAAGTATGAAGAGCATTGAAGCAGGCTCTATTTTTATCTACTGTGTGCACACGATTCCTATATTCAGATCAACAGACTGAGCAATGGAAGTGTGTACCCCGTGGTCGTAAACAGACAGAAAACAAACTTTAAACAGTAGTTAAGTCGAAATCAGCGAACTGGCATCTTTCCACTTGGACACGAAGGCGACATCCCTCATGGGTGCTCAGGTCCATGACAG